>NW_019154088.1:53681337-53842549 GCF_002288905.1 Enhydra lutris kenyoni
AGGCAGAGGGAGAAGCAGGCTCCCTGCCACTCTGTCTGCCTGTGCTCGCGCACTCTCTCTCTCTCTCTCTCTCTCTCTCTCTGACAAATAAATAAATAAAATCTTAAAAAAAAAAAAAAAAAGAATGGCTTGGAAGTTGCTTACTTACCCCAGGGCCAGGCTAGTGATTTGATTTTACTCCAAAATGAACTGAGGAAGAGTTCTGTATCCACTCTCACTGTGACATCACAGTTCTCGTTTGAGTATATACCACATGACTTGTAGAAAACTTCCCAGATTAGGGGAAAAACTGATCCAGGCAATAGCTGTTCTGGTATTACTTTATGCTTAATGAGAATACAAACGACTACTTAAATATCCAAGCTAATCATGAACCCCTAAAAATGCAGGTCTGCTAAAGTTTGCACTGTGACTGTACTGGATACGACTCCAACCTAAGAAGGATCTACCATGATCACAAACCATGGATCAACAGCAAGTCAGTGCTAAGAGTGGCTGTTAACAATTCAATGACATTTTTCCCCAGGGATGGGAACAGTTGATAGAAACCTCAACAATTACTATTATGTAACTAAAGTTTTTGAAGAACTTAATAGTGGAAGGAAATAAAGATATAACCTGTGTAAACTATTCATAGCTTAACTGTTTACCTGATTGCTTTTCTGGAGCTCTTGTACCTTCTTGGCAAATTCCTTGGCTTCTTTCTGACACTGTTGCTCTAGTTTCTCTACTTTCCTTTGAATCCTTTCATCCATTATCTGTAGTTCCTGAATATGATTTACAAATTCTTCTAATAACCTAATAGAGGAAAATCAGAATATATATATCAATTCATCTATGAGTAATCATTAGGAACTGGCCAGTTCACTTGTAATAAAGTATCAATAACCATCCCCTGAAGTAGGGATGATCATGTTAATTTTCTCAAGAACATCTTTGGGATTATCTTTATGATGAATGAAAACCTCACCCAGGAAAAAAAAAGAAAAAAAACCTCACCCAGAATCTCTTCTACTTGCCAGAAATCAATTTTATAGAAAATAGTCAAAAAGATAAAAATATATTTTTAATATATATATAATATAAAAATATTTATAGACTATATAAAAATAACATTGTGCATTCCAGGGAACAGTGACTTTCTGTTTCTCTGATTTACAACTGTACTTAAAAAAACATATTCAACATGTTTTTATTTTAGAGATATAACCAACCTTTTCTAATTTATTACTAATTGAAGAAAACATTAAATTCTTTTAACACGATAAAACCCCTCCCCTAACACCAGTTGAAGTCATTCTCTAAAATAAAAGAAATATAAAAGAAAACAAACCCCTAATTCTAATGCTTTTATCTTTACTGGCCAAGTATTAACTAAAATCCCTTCACACAAACTTTGGAAGGAATTTCAATAGTCACCTCTATTCCAAACACAAATTTGTACTAGATTGGATCTATGGGGAAAAAAACATTTTACTTCACCTTTTGGGATCGAAAGCTTCAGGACCCCCTCTAGAGCCTCCTCCTGGGGTTCTCCACACAAGTCGTTCAATATACTCATCTGCCACAAAAGGCTCCTAGTTTACAAAATAAATGTTCTTTTAAAAAGTTTCGGAGGAGATAACTTAATGCTACTTACAAAAATGAAACAGGTTCTACTATGTGAGGTCTTAAAATGGAATTAAATTTCCATTTAAACACATCAATATTATTAAAATGTACAAGGCTTTTTCATTTTAAAAAATGAATAGATTAATAAAAATTAGGATATTAAAATATTAGAATAGTATTATAATTAGTTAGAACATTCCAATGGAAAATGACCAAAGGATACAATTTATAGAAGACATGAGAAACATGAAATACTTGTGGCCTCACTAATCATCAAATAAAATCAAATTATCATTTTTTTTTAACCACACACACTGACAAAGTGATTTTTTTGGTAATTACAATATGCAACACAGGAGAGGGTAAACTGAAATTCACACACTAATGTTTTAGAAACATTGATAGGTAAAATATTTTTGAAGGACAACAGATAGTGATTTAATAACATCAACAGTATTACAAATGCTTATACCCTTTAACCCAGTAATTCTACCTTTAAAATTCTAAGGGGAAAGCAGATATGAGCACAACAATTTTTGCTGAATGTTCACTGAGTATTATGTATAATATCTCAAAATTGTTTCATAAATATTCAATAAGTCATTATTAAAAAATAATGACAAACTTGCAGGATGAAAAACTATCTTCCTATTAAAATCATGCCAAAAAATTAAATGCAAAAATGTTTATATATAATACTGACGAAAAAAGCAGGATACACTTTTCTAAATTTTCTCAGAAAAAAAGCATGAATTGTGGGGAAAAAAAGAGTATTCAAGTAGAAAACCCAATCAAGAAACTAAACATTCAAATGTTCACCATTAGCTGACAATAAATTTTTTAGACTAATACACACTAATTTATGTACTTTTCATACTACCTTCTTTCACACAACTGGATATCATATATTGCCTCCCACTTAGCATGTAACTTAAACTAGTAGCATTTGCTGGTGATTCTAGTTTGAATTCTCCATTTGTTTTTAAAACATATTTTCATTGATAAACATTCATTGAACAATAAAATTTCCAGTGCCAAGCACTGTTAGGCTTTGGAATAAAAAGATATATTAAAAAACTGTAACCTCAAGAAACTCATAGTCTAATAGGGGAAAAATTATAAAGAATGCATCATATGTGATACATAAAAGAATGTGTGCAAACTTTAATATTAAACATTTCTGAGTAAACTGTTACCTCAACAGGTAGTTGGGCAACAGAAATGTGGTATTTATTAATTCAGCAAATTTTGCTAAGCAACTGCTATGTGCTGGGCATAGTAGTAGAATATAAATGTTAATTCAACAGACAGGGTTCCTGCAAGGCCTCATAGGAATGATCTAGGTAAGGATGCCAACAATAAACAAGTACAGACATAACTAGTTATAATTGTGATAAATGTAAGCAAAAGAAAAGTCCTGGATCTAAGCCTACACAAAAGGAACAGATGATCGGAAGACAGTAAGGGAGAGAAGACTGGCAAGAAGTAGGCATTACATCATGCAAACTTTCAGGGGACCTAACACTTCAGCTGAGACTAGAATAAGGAAGAAAAATCAGCCAGACAATAATGGAACAAATATTTTTCCTATTAGGAAAGAGCAGATAGAACGTAACCTATTAGAGGAACTGACAAGTAAGATAGACTAGATCACAAGGACAACATCTGGAGAAACATGAGAGGTGACAATTAAGGGGAACAGATAATAAACTTGTTCTTTTTTATCATCATCTTCACCACCACCACCACCACACTGGTATTTGAGAGAATCGTTCACCAGTCTCATGTGAGAGGAGGAATGAGAGCACGAATTTCAGTCAGGCTGACAATAACCATCATGATAAGAATATGCATTGTGCACATTCTTATCATACGTACGAACAACTTATATGTACCAACAAGAATAACATCTCACATAAATACTTTACATGTATTACTTCATTTACTACTCTCTTCATAAGACCTGTAAAGAAGGTCCTATTTTATCCTCACTTTATGATGAGGAAACTAAAATTAAGAGAGGTTAATTACTTAACCTAGGTAACACAAGCTGAGCTGAGATTTGAATCATTCTGTTCTATTGCTATGTAAAACTGAATGGCAACTATGGGAAACTACAAGTAGTTCCCTGTACCTAAAGTTAGATGGTAAGTGTAACAGGTGAAGCTAAAAGTTAAAAACTGCCACATGAAGGCATATGCACATCACTGATCATGTCTTTTAAAATTTCTACTTATATTTATAAACATTCCAATCATATGACCCATCAATAATGCATACCAATAATTTTATCAGACAACTGATACACTGTCACATGCCTATCTGAAGGCAGAATTCAGTATCAACTTTCAAACTGGTTCATATTTTATAAGAAAACCATAAAACCTTTATGACTGTTAACATCACTAATTGCTAAAAGAAAAAAGTAAACATTGAGCAGTAAGAACACAAAACAATATAAGTAGGTATTAAAAAAATTTTTAAAACTTTACATTTTACCTATAAAAGTCTCTTGTATAGCAGTCAAATAACTGAAAAATAGCTGTCATATTAATCCATAATATGGATTATGGATTAATCATAAGATTGCCATTATAGGGAAGCTATCTGATAGGATGGAGGCACAGAAAGTAAACAAGGTTGTTGGCTACTTTAAAAAAAAAAAGAACAGTTTATACATGTGCTGACATGTTTGAGAAATAAGTTCTAAGGATAAATTAGATATCCAACAAAGGAAAAATTTTGGTCCTGTGAAATATAATTAACTCATTTAGCAAACATATGATCATTTAAATAATCAAACCTCTTCTCTACTTCATTTCTATTGAGATAAAAGTTTACATATGTCAAAAAAATTCTTAATTTACATATATAAATTGGGAAACATTGATTCAAGATAAAGGAATTTGCTTAGAGCTACTTATAACTTTAGAAACTGAGCTACTTCAAAACTTAAAATCTGACAAGCATATGAAATACTCCTAAATAATGTTGACAACAGCTAATTTTTAAGGTTTTATTATGTGCCTAATACTTTACATACTTTATCTCATTTAATACAAGTCTATGAGGTAGGTTTTATCAACATTGATTCATTTTATACCTATGCAATTGTGTGATACAAAAAGGTTATTTAATCCAAGGTCACATGGATTTATCTGATTTCAGAAGTCCAAATTTTCACTTCTGGTAAAATCCAGAGCTTTTTCTTTAAAAGAAGCTAAACTGGGTGCCTGGGTGGCTCAGCTGGTTAAGCGACTGCCTTCTGCCCAGGTCAGGATCCTTTAGTCCCAGGATCGAGTCCCGCATTGGGCTCCCAGATCCATGGGGAGTCTGCTTCTCCCTCTGACCTTCTCCCCTCTCATGCTCTCTCTCACTCTCTCACTCTCAAATAAATAAAGAAAATCTTTTAAATAAATAAATAAAAGAGGCTAAATTAATTTAGAAAGTAGTCACCTCTTCCAAAAGTCCACAATACTCCCATAAATAACTTTACATAATAATCATGTTCCTTTTCCTTGTCATATTTTACACATGCACATCTAAGTAAATAATTAATAATCATAGTTCTCATGGGTTATTAATTTATTATTCGGTAAGAATAAATTGCAATTTATTATGGCAATTTTCAACTTTCAAATTTCATTGAAATTTACAGTTCATTAATTTCAATATACCAGTTTTATTAAATTATATATGTCCAAAAATTTATACATCAGCAGACAAATATTACTGACATGGTAAAAAAAAAAAACAAGTAAGCATTTTTAAATATGAAATATTTCAATTTTCTCAAAATACAACATTCCTTCATTCAACAAATATTCATGGAGGGCCTAGTGCATGTTACTGACTATTCTACAAACCCAGGAAAGAGCAGTAAACAAGGCAGGAGAAAAATCTCTGCCCCTATGGATGTCATGAAAGGGAGTGACAAACAAATGAACAGATAAATGATAAATAAGAACTATGAAGAAAACTAAAGAGGATACAGAGTGATGGATTAAAGTAGTTATTTGGCAGAAGTAATCAGGCAAGGCCTCGCTAAGAAAACAAATTTTGAACAAAGACCTGAACACAGCTAAGGAATAAGCCATGGAGGAAAGCACTGCTCCAAATACAGAGAACAAACTTGACATATGAGCCAATGACAAGAGGACAGTGTGACTAGAGCAGAGAATATTGTAGATGAGATACAAAAGAGGTAGTAGGAGTCCAGAGCTTATGTCAAGGTCATAGAGGATGTACTATGATATACTTCCAGCTATTTATTGAAAAAAAAGCCAGGTTCCTGGAAGGGAGGACTCTCCAATATGCTAGCAAATATATGCAGTGATGATTCTACTACTCCTTTCCCATAAAAGAGCTATGACCATTTACTTGAGTACTGTGCACTAGGGAAAGGGGAACACTCAAACATTTTGAGGTCTGTTGTTTATAAGGTCCTAGATGATTCCAATACTTGATTGACTCCAAGCATCATGGACTCAAGAAAGTGAGGACTTTTGGGAACCAAGAAATAAATGGATTCTTAGCCAAGATCCAATGGCTCCACTACTCCAACTGCTGGCCATTTCCCCAGTGTGCAAACATGTAACAGTGACAGACACACTTGATGGCTGATGTAACTCCCATCTGGGAACTTGGGCCATAGAGTAAGAGCTTTTATAGTGGGGAAGTCCAAGGTGTCTCTGAAATTGCCTCTACTCAATGTAGTAAATCAGGTGGAAGGGCAAAATTTAGCGTCACTCTTAAAGTTCTAAAATGAGGATGAGCAAGTTCTTTCTTAAGGAGCCAGACAGTAAGTATTTTAGGCCTATAAGCCATACAGTTTTCTTACAACCATTCAACTCTGCAGCCATAGTACAAATGTAGCCATAGACAATGAATAAACAAAAGGGTATGGCTGTCTATTAGTAAAACTCTAAAAACAGCATCTACCCCATGCCAACCTCTTATCTAAAGAATGCTGGAGTTACGTTCCTCATAATTTTCTCACTTAATTCATTAGTCTGGGTCTTACCAGACAAATCCTAGAAGGTGATTATCTCAAAATCAATCAGAAAGTAGCCCATTACATGTGTCATGCCAGGTGTAGTATCTCCTACCTTCATGGTATACGACTGATGATTTGCTAGATACGTTATTTTCTATCCCTATTAAAAAAGAGGATCAGACATGGAACGGACAATGGTATACATTACAGTTTTGCTTCAAGACCATGTGAACTCTCCTACTTCTATTATAACATAATCTGTACCATTTTGGACGTTCTGAAGAACATCTTACTGATTCATCATACGTAACTAACATCATTGGAGAGGTCTTCATAAGATACATGCACTCAAGAGACTGCTATACACTATATACAAAGACGCAAGGGCACACTGAATCAGTAAAATTTTAAGGTAATCAGGGCATGCCAAGACATCGCACCTAAAGTAAAGGACAATTATTGTACCTTGTACCTTCCACCACAAGGACACACAATACCTGATAGTCCTTTTCAGGTTCTGAATGCACATGCTCTGGCACATATATCAAGTGACATAAAAGCAGGAAAGGGCTGTGCACAAGTGGGGGCCAGACAACCAACACTGCTGTCTGGGCCATACAACTTCACAGACCCTATAGTATTAAAGGAATCAAGTGTTTACTAAAGGTATCAGTTTTGGGAAACAATGTCAAGTGGAGTTGTGGCAAGCCCCAGTAGGATAATTACAATACAGATCTCTGATTAATAAAGCAAGATCGTGTCATCTATAGCAGAGAATTATAGACCTTTTAAGAAATAACTCCTGATGTGCCACTGGACCCTGGCAGAGATAGCACACCTAACCACACGGCATGAAGTGAACATGTATCCAGAACTTTACAGCATGAGCTGGGTTCTAACAGACTCATGAAGTTATTATGTCAAGTGGACTGAGGAACTCGTCATCTTAAGATGGATGGGGTAAACCCAGAATCAGACATGAACAAAACCAGAAAGCAAACTGCATAAGCAGAAAGTCCAAACTCCCATGATCTCTACCATTATTTCACTAGCATTCCTCCTTCAATTAACATGTATAGCCTTATGGGGGATCTCTTACAACCAGGTGATGGAGAAGGAAAAAGCCTGAGCTTGGTTTGTGGAGAGTTGGCTAGGCATGCAGGTATCGACTAAAAATGGACAGCAGCTGCAATTAAAACCTCACTCAGGTGGCCTTGAAATTCAGTGGCAAGAAAAAAAAAATCCTCTCAACAGGCAAAGCATTGCAAAATATACCTGCTCATCAGATTGGGTGGACAGAGAATGGACCTTAGGTTAGCATATATATGGACTCAAAGACAATGGCAAAGGGACTGGCTATGAGAGGGGAAAATGAGAAGACTGCGGATGGAGGAATCTGGGATAGAGGCATCTCATGGATACATGTAAGTGAGCACAGAGTGTGAAGATCTCTGTATCACCAGAGGCCATCTACCATGGAAGAAGAATCAAACAACCAGGTAGACAAAATGACTCTATCAGTTGACATCAGTCAGCCTTTGCCTAGCATCAGCACCCTGGGGACATGAAGAGAGGGGACACAGGACAGAGACAACACAGCCCCAAGAGCATGAGGTCCTACTTACTAAAGCTGATCCAGTTACCATCAAAGCTCAATATCGAGCCTAACAGTAACAAAGACCAACTTTAAGCCCCTGAAAGAGATATATCCTTCAAGCAGACTAATCAACCACGTAGTAGCATGTTGATTACATTAGTTCCTTTCCAGTCTAGATAAGTAATTCATTCTGACAGGAATAGAAACATTTGAGTTGGGTATGCCTCTCTTCAGAGGGAGTATTGTTTCTGTGGCACTGGATCCCATATACCACATCACCTCAAAGGACCCACTTTACAGCAAAGGAGGTGACCATGGATCCAATGGTCATATCACAGACCATACCACCCAGAAGCTACTAGTCTGACAGGGCATTGGAACAGCCTGCTAAAGGCACAGCTGAAGTTCAGAGACAATAACTATAAAGATGGAGCACTATTCTCCAAGATGCAGTATATATTCTGAATTTAAAACCTTTATATCATGCTGTGTTCCCACAGGAAAAACATGAGTCTGAGAACAATGCACAAAAGCAGAAGTGGTCCTGCTTATAACGACTCTCAATTTGTGCTTTCTAGTCCTACAATTTTGGGGTCTAGAGAGAGGTCTGATCTCCAAAGGCAAAGATCTCTTCACCTGGGAATGTAATAAAAGTCCCATTAAACAATAACTATGAGTGCTGCCTCGGCACTTCAGCTGCTTCATCCAGTGGATAAAGGCAAGAAGAGGAATGACTATCTTTGGCAGAGGCAACTGATTCTAATCAGGAGGTAGGGCTGCTATTACATCATAGGTGCAGGAACAATATTTGTGACACACAGATCTCTTCGTGGAGATCTCTTGGTACTCTGTTGACCAATTCTAAAAGTACACAAACAAGCACAGCAACCCTGGCCTAAGAAGGGCATGGTAACCAGTAAAGCCACCAAGATCAGCAGGGGCATTAGCTGAAGGTAAGGGAGTATTAGAATGGAGACTAGAGAAGGGAAACAGAGACCAGAGAAATGAGTATCAGTTGTAACCTGAAACCAGCCACAATAGTGGGAGCCATAGTTCGCCCCACTAACCTCCTAATTTTCCCCCCAATTGGAACATGAGAGGAGCTGCTTCCCAAATGTATAGGAAAAGATGGAGTCCAGTGGCACAGGAGTGGTCTGTGGTAGACATAGTGATATGTCATCCAGATCTCCCTTCAAGAAGGGTCTTCTTCTAGCAGCTAGCAGTCTGTGCTATCAGCAGAGAGCTTTCAGCTGGCAGTATTTTCAGGGATCACTTCAGTGGCAGAGAACCAATTCACTCAATGCCATACTTTTCCCAGTGTGATCTAGCAATACCTAAGATAGTGATATTTTTATAAAGGCCTGACCACTTTGGTTCAAAGCAGGACAACTCTGACAGTTCATTTTTGTTCCAAAACTCCCCCACTGGAGCCAATAACACCATCACGGGGCCAGCACCGTAGCTCTCTTTCTCCACAGGCCCAATCCTGTATCCTAACCTTGTCCCTTCACGGATACTCATCCCAAGGGTTCCTCCTAATAAATATTCTACACACTAAACTCTGTCTCAAAGTCTGCTTTTCAGAGAACTCAATCTGCAACACTGTGGTAGTTGAGAGATAATGGTAATAGTTCAGATGAAAGTGACAATGGTGAAGGTACTAAGGAGTGATCGGGTTCATGACATTTTAAAGGATGTATTCATACAAATTGCTGGATTGGATATGGGGAGAAATTTAAAAAGGAAATCATGATTACTCATGGAGGATTGCAGCCTGAACAACTAACTGTGTGAATGGTGGGTGGTGTCATTTACCAAGACTGGGAAGAGATGGAAAGAGGGAGTGAGGAAACAAATTCTGCTTTGCATATGATCTGTTGTGGACACCTATTCGATATACAGGAAGAGCAAATGCAGAGCACATAATCCGAAAAATAAGTTTGTATTACAGGGAAGAAACTAGAGCTAGATATAATTTTAGAGTTATTTAAAATCTCAGAACTAGATGACATCTAGGAAAGAGAAGAACATGTCAACAACATTCAGATAGATGGAGGAAAAGGATCCAACAAAAGAGACAAAGCAGGAGGGATCAGTAGAAGGAGGAGGAAAAATCAGAAGAGAACAGTGTCCTGGAAGTAAAGTACAGGTTTTACCCTCAAAGGCAATTGAATTATCACAAGAGTTTAAGATAAATCAGCTACAGCTCTCAATGGAATGAAAGTTCCAAAAAAGCAAAAAGCAAAACAAAGCAAAATGCTTTCTGCTTATAAAACCAAATAAATCCCAGTAACTTGCTCTCTAACATGTAACCTTGCTGCAAAGGCATTTACAATAAGAAAGATAGCCAAACTAACAGATTTTAAGACTTCCAAATGACCAACTCACCCCAAAGGATTCTCAAAGACACCTGTCAACAACTCCCCAAAAAAAATCTTTTAGAATTTCACAAACCTAAGTTACATCCTTACCTTCTATTTTACTACAGTAATTAAAAGCAAAAATTGCCCTAACAAAAAGAAAAACCTCAGAAGTATGCACCACAGACTAAAACACTACCATATTAAGTTCAACTTTACATAATTGATTATTGTGTCAGTCTGTTAAACTGATTTTGTATTTTTTACAACTGCTACCGGTTGTAAGGAAACCATGGAGTTTGTGGTCACTTCTACTAAAAATTAAGACATCATGCTTTTGGACAGGAACATAAATCCCTAATTTAACATTGTTTCTTTGATAAAACTAAACTTCTATGTTTTCTTAAAGTATCTTTCCCAAAAATAGATTGAATGCAATGTGTTACAACCACCCACAAACTAAAAATAAACTATAATATTTTCCCCTAGCCTAGGTTAAAAAAAAAAAAATAAGGCTCAGAGGATTTCATAAGGAAGTATTTCTGGGTCCTATGAAAGCAACTAACCCATGGGTTCACAAGTACTACCTATAAAGTATTTTTATTATATTTATTGTGCATACACCACTGCCAAATTAATCTTTAGAACACTGCTTTCTTTTAGTCAGAAACTTCCTATGCAATTCCTAAGCTACTAAGCTCACACTCTTACATCCACCTTTAAAGTTCTTATCTTACACTTCCTACCCAACTTCTTTTACCTCCAAAATGAACAGCCATATTACCATCAGCCTATTCCAGTCTTCTCTTCACATCCATGCTACCTCTACTTCTTTACCTGTGGCCAGGTAACTCATCCCACAAGGATACTCTTTCTCTTCCAACAATTTAAACACCTTTTTATATTTACTCAAAGCCCAGCTCAATTCCTATTTCCTCCTTGAAGAGTTCCATCCCTACATGACCTTCCCTGATTTTTTCACTTAAACACCTAACAACGCTTAAAAATTCAAATCTCAACACAGAACAATACTGTCACTTGTATCATTTATTGTTTTATAATAACTTTTATAAGTTTCACTCCTCTCCACACTTAAATTGAAATCAAGCATAGCATCTGTCATACATTTCTCTTGCTCCCAACTGTGGTCAACAGAATAATACTGAACACCACAGATGCACAGTAAGTCAAAACACTTGCTAAATTGGGGCCATGGCCAAATCTCCTGCAAAGGATCTTGAAAAATCAAGCCTTGATCCACATATCCAAAACCACAAAGACAGTACTACCACTCCACACTCCAAAAATAAAGAACAGGCATTCCCAATTTTGGAAAACTCAAAATTTCAATAAAAACCAAATATGAATCTTATGCAATTCTGGCACTGGAACTAAATTTTACTACATTTAGTGTCTCCTTTTTAACCTCATTTGATTTGGTTTTCATGAGACTATGTGTTTTATGGGGGATTAATAGATGAAGTACGTTTAATAAGTATTGATTTTTTTCTTTAAAGCATTATAAACCCTTTATTTTGTGTCAGGCTGGCAAAGTGGAAAGGTAGGAAGATAAAGCACATTAAGATACTCAAATGGCAACTAAAGCAAACTCTGCCAAAATAAGTTTGAAAATTATCTGCAACACTATGAGATGAATAGTTTTACTTATTTTTTTTTAAGATTTTATTTATTTATTTGAAAGTGTGCACTTGAGAGAGAAAAAAGAGCACAAGTTGGGTGAGGGGCAGAGGGAGAAACAGTCTCTCCACTGAGCAGGGGTCCCAATGTGGGGCTCCATCCCAGGACTCTGGGATCATGACCTGAGCCGAAGGCAGAAGCTTAACTGAATGAGCCATCCAGGCGCCCCCACTTTTCTAAAGTCAATTTTAACATTCCAACTTGAAGGGCATGCTAGCTCTTTAAACTATGATAAAATTAGCCAATTAATCATATTAGAATTATTTTGAAGATGATTAAATGGTGGTACTTAAGAATTTTATGAAATATTTTAGATTCTCTTATACAAAAATCTCTCTTCGGAATAGAATATATCTCACTTCTGACAGTAAAGTAATATCTGATTTCTATGCCCCAAAGAGAAAGGTAACAATGTTATAGTATTTTTTTTAATACCAGTCTCAAAAGAACCACAGAATTAGGGTAAAAAATTGCAAAACTAGGGGTGCCTGGGTGGCTCAGTGGGTTAAAGCCTCTGCCTTTGGCTCAGGTCATGATCTCAGGTCCTGGGATGGAGCCCCACGTCAGGCTCTCTGCTCATCGGGGAGCCTGCTTCCCCCTTTCTCTGCCTGCCTCTCTGCCTGCTTGTGTTCTCTTTTTTTTTCTCTCTCTCTCTGTTAAAGAAATAAATAAAATCTTAAAAAAAAAGAAAAAAGAAAAAAATTGCAAAGCTAGAGGGGTGCCTGGGTGGCTCAGTAGGTTAAGTGTCTGACTCTTTGATTTCAGCTCAGGTTATGATCTCAGGGTCTTGGGATCAAGCCCCACACCGGGCTCTGTGCTTAGAGTGGAGTTGGCTTGTTCCTCTCTGCTCCACTCCCGCTTGTTCTCTCTCTCTCTCTAAAATAAGTAAGTAACATTAAAAAAAATGTTTAAAGCTAGAATGGTCATTAAATATCTTACTCTAGTCCCTTCATCTCATTTTTATATATAAGTAACTAAAGCAATGAAATTTAAATCTTGTCAAGGTATTAAAGCAGTATTCAAATCAGGGGTTTTTCCGCTCTATTATGGTGTCTTTTAAAATTATATAAACACCATGAAAATTATCACTTAAAGTATCTAACAAATCTTACATTAGCATTTCAAATCAAATATATTTACAAATTTACACATTAAATATATTTACACACACTTAACAAATGCCTCTGGGATCAAATTAAGCAAATAGATCCAAGGACTCACTCACTTAAAAAAAAAATATTTACAAATTTATTCATTTTAGAGAGCTAAAGGGGGGGGGGGGGGCAAAGGGAGAGGGAGAGCAAGAATCCCAAGCAGACTCCCTGCTGAGTGCAGAGCCCACCAACCCAAGCTGAAATTAAGATGTGGATGTTCAATCAACGTGAGCCACCCAGGTGCCCTGGAATCATTTACTTTTTTAATTCATTACATCCCTAGAAAGCCAAGATGTATACATATGATAAAGTTAACTACATTCTGTTATTATTATTTTTATATTTCAATTCCAAGGAAAGAAAGTAACATCAGAAAAGTTAGCATAAATTTTTAAAATATCTTATATATATAAATTTTTAAACTGTATACCACTCAACTCCTGAGCACACCAGGGACTCAATATTTTACACTAATTACACACACACAGTCAATAAATGATCCTCAACTTAAAGACTTGTTCATTTCAGAAGTACACCACCAGGTTGGTTTGACTAGAGAATTCAGACTACAAAATACTCAAACATAAACCCACTACTCTTTAAGCATCTGCCTCTACCTCCACCACTCTAAGGAGAGTGGTAGAGGTCTACTAAATCTTGGTGTAGATAAGGAGTTGATCAGCCCTGTTCTAATCATTTACTGCTACATAATAACCACTCCAATAAATGAATGGCTTAAAATAGGAATGATGATGACTTTGTTCACAAATCTGCTATTTGGGCAGGGCTCAACAGGGAAATCTTATCTCTGTTCCATGTCACATCTGTTGAGGCAGTTCAACTTGGGGCTAGAAGACCTACTTTCAAGCTAACAAGTTGATGTTGACTGTAGTCTGGGAGTTCAGTCAACCAAAAGCCTGGATTGCCCCAATGGGCTATGTAGCATAGTTGCTGGGTTCTAAGAGGGGCAATCAAAAGAAGGTCAAGCACATCGCCTTTCATGACTTAACCTTGGAAATCACATAAGCAACACTTCTGATACAGTTATAGACCTGCCTAGATTCAAGAAGGGAGCACGGGCCCTACCCCTCTGTGGGCATAGCATCAACATCCCATTATAGGATAACAGATCTGCAGCCAACCTGAAAAACACAACTTTCCACAGCACCTTTCTGTTATTCTCTCCTACTGTTATCTCCTCCCTCTGGGATTATTTCCTATTAGTCTTCTTTGAAGATTTTTTTCTCCCCGACTATTCTCAATCTAGTCCTCTTCCCAACCCACTTACCAATATTAATTTTAAAAAGCTACTACTCTTGGGGCACCTGGGTGGCTCAGTGGGTTAAAGCCTCTGCCTTCAGCTCAGGTCATGATCCTAGGGTCCTGGGATCGAGCCCCGCATTGGGCTCTCTGCTCAGCAGGGAGCCTGCCTCCCCCTCTCTCTGTCTCTGCCTGCCTCTCTGCCCACTTGTGATCTCTCTGTCAAATAAATAAATAAAAAATCTTTAAAAAAAAAAAAAGCTACTACTCTTCTATGGCATTCTGCTAAGCCATTTAAATTTATCAACTCATTTAATCTTGGAAATAACCCTCTAAGGTAGGTACTGTTACTATTCCCATTTTATAGATAAGAAAAAGGTATGAAAAGATTAGGTAACTTGTCAAAGATCACAAAATAGTAACGGACAAAGCTAAGAGATGTCATCCATTCCTAAGTCTATCTAACTGCCACCCATAAAGAATAACAACTCCCATGATTTTTCTTCTGAGTTACTAATTCATATTTCCCACTGCCTTCTGGACTTCTTCACCAGAATATCTTACTAAAAATTTTAAATGTAGTTTTTAAAAAAATAAATACATTATTCCTTCCCCCTGAAAGGTTCCTTCCTGTTTTCTCTGTCACAGTTTCTTCCCAACTTCAAAAATTTGGAATTAACTCCTCAGTAACCAAAATTTTTTGATTCTTCTTCAAAATGTCTTCCCACATTTGTTATCTTCTCTGTCCCCACTGAATTTCACCTGCCTGAATTAATCAATCAATAGATAATTCTGGACTACCTACTGAAAGACAAGAACTATGTCAGGTTGGGTACACCCTCTATTTTCCCAACTATCAATCTTTTCCCCCACTGAAAGCCATTCTTCACAGTAACATTAAAATCATCTGCCTCTCCACTCCTCTCTCCCCATTCAAAAAGTCGTATCAGCTTCCATAAGCATAGCCTGTAAGGAGGCCCTCTCGAAGATTCCACCAAACTGCCTCTGTGGTCTCAGTGCCTTGCTATGAGCCACCACTCCACATGCCTAAAACATGCATACACAGACCCTATCTTTTCTCAGTATTTCCTAAACACACCACACCTTAAAAATCAGTCACTTCTGTCTCTGCCTTGGAATGCCCTTCTGCTTGAAAAGTCTCTACTCATCTATCAACACCCAATTTATATGTCATTACTTTATGAAACCTTTCCTAATTATCCCAGGAGGAGATTCTGTACTTGTACAACAGTCTTATCTATTAACATGTCTCCCTGTGATACCATAAAATAATAAGAAATGTATATTTTATTTTAAGAAATACCTATTTTAGTCTTTGTACTCAACTCCTAAGGCCTTTGTTTTTTCCTAAGTGATAAATGTGCTAGGAACATCTTTTGTTCTAATATTTGGTCTTTGACCCTGGTTCCTGACACAGAGCTCCTAAAACCCTTGTAACTTCCTAAGTGATGTGGTTGATAGGAATGTCTTACATGGAACTCCTAAATCTTGTAATTCCTGAGTGACAGAAGTGTCTTTTGTTCTACTGAAGCAATAGGGCTCCTGGATGGAGGCTGGTCACCAGAAAGATCAAGCATGATTAGAAGCCCCTCTACTCCTGAGTTAACTAAGTTAATAACTGGTAATTCCTATGTGATGAAGCCTCCATAAAAATCCCTAAAGTATGGGGTTCAGAGAGCTTCTAGGCTGCTGAATACATCAAGGTACTGGGAGGGTGGTACACCCAGGGAGGGCTGGAAAGTGCTACACTCTTTCCCCCATCCTTGCCCTAGGCATCTCTTCCATCTGGTTGTTCCTGAGTCATATCCCTTTAAAATAAACTAGTAATCTAGTTAGTAAACCATTTTCCTGAGTTCTGTGAGCTGTTCCAGCAAATTGTCAAACCTGAGGAGGGAGTCATGAGAACTCCAATTTATAGCTAGACTGTCAGAAGCACAGGTGACAACCTGGACTGCAACTGGTATCTAAAATGGGGACATACTTGTGGTACTGAGCCCTTAACTTCTGGGTTCTGAGGTAACTCCTGGTAGACAGTGTCAGAACTGAAATGAATTACAGAACACCCAGTGTCTGCTGTAAAACAGAAATGTTGTAGGTGAAATCCCCATATATCTGGTGTCAGAGTAATGAGACTAGCCTTGGTGTTGACAGAACAGAGTTCTTTTCCTTTCACTCCCCCAACTAGGTTTTCAACTTAAACCATGTTTTAACTCCAGTACTTGAGATTACTTCTGCCCTAGTACTCAATAAATGTTTGCTGAATGAACACATTTTCTCAAATACATGATAATTAATTAGTAGCCAGGTTCCACAATTATCTAACAGCTAATATGGCTAAAACAAGTAGCATTTCAGCAACCAGAAGGTAAAGGGGGCAGTCTTTACTTATATATCTCATGTTTGTTAATATATATTTACCTAGTTAATTGAACAAGAGAGATCTTTTTTCAGTAACTGTGTTTTAAATATTTTGTAATTTAGTTTGAAAACTCAAGAAACATAAATGTATCTGTGTGCAAAAATGTGTTCTTGGCTATTTAAATTCTAATCTGGAGGTCAAACCACCATTGTTACCATGTTCAAAATACCTGACCTCAAATAAAATTATCAAGGAGCCTATACTTACAGGAAAGAAAACACTTAAATTCCGAATCCTGGCATTTAGGACCTCCACAGTTAAACCCCAATTTACCTTACATGCAATTCCTCTTCTTTATGCATGCTACACTGCAGCCAAAGTAGAACTCTTCCCTTGCCTCAAGGATCTATACTTACTTCCCCTTTTTGTCTTGGATTTTATTGTCTGCTTTATTAAAAAGTCCCTCCACCCAGCTGCACAAACTCAAATCTAACAGATCCTTACTGTATCACTCAAATACCACTTCCTAATCCTTTCCACTTCTAGAGGTAATCTTCCCATTCTCTCAGTTCCTATAACACTTTATCTTTAACACCATTTTTAAGTTTATTTCCAGTGTAAACCGTTATATATCTTCATTCTCTCCCCATATTTAATAATAAGGACAGGTTCTATATATAACTCAACATTGTCCAAAGTACATTTCATGGAATTCACAAAATTAACAAGCAGTAGAAAATATAACAATCTCATGGTCAACTAGTGTGGGAAATAAACTTCTCAGAACCTTTAATATACTAAGGTATGATGTAACTCTCTCAGAAAGTAAAGTATGCCCATTTCCAAAACTTACTTGGTCTCTAAACCATTTTCGATTTTTTGCAGCTCATTCCATAGTATTCCTATTTCTATGGCATGCCTTTGATATATGTGCTGCCTAAGCAAGCACTCTATGGCATGCTTTTGAGACATGCAGCCTCATGAATCTTGGCACCTTATCTTGAACTTAATAGGTATTCAACAACTATTTGTTGAATGAATGGGTAATAGATCCTGGTTAACAACAGACTCTACCATAAAGGCAGCCTGCCCAAAAAGAAGACTCCAGGAATGACAGGAGAGAAAAACAGCAAGTGAGAGGGGAGTACAATGTCCTCAATAGTGCAGTAAGAGAAGAAAGAAATACTTGTAACAACAGAAGAATTCACTACCCCAGCCACTTTTTTATATGCAGGGAACATAATCTAAACCACATGGGAAAGCCTGTTTACAATGTCCATCCTGAAGTAATAATTTAGCTCACTGGAGAGAGAATCTTTCAGAAAATTTGTCAACAAGGTTGAAACTATGAAGGTATTCTTGCCAATTTCTAGAATATACACTATTAAAGTAACTGAATCATCTATTACTTTAGCATTTCTGCCAACTGAAGAAATATCCTGGAGTTTGATTTTGTCATATGAGGGTGCTTACATTATAAAAGGAAGTCTCACAGGACCAACACTAAGATTTTAAAGGAAGTAGAGTTAACACTTAAAAAACTTCATGGATTCAAAGCATAATTTTGTATTGATTTAACCTCTTTTTCAATGCGGAAATGAAAGCAGAATTCAACTTAATCATGCATTAAAACCAGGATGCATAAAAACAAAATATCCTGACTACATCCTGACCTGTTTCCTACAGCTCTCCAGCTGTGACTAAGAAATGGAAGGGAAAAAGACACTCCCTGACATGTCCTACAATCTAGATCCTGTGGCAGTAGCAACAGGAAATAGCAGCAATGACTGAGGTTTGTTTTTTATTTTCCTCCTCACTCTAAAGCAAAGACCAACTTTTCACGTAGGGAGGAAAGCTTACCCAAGAATAGAGTGCACCGTAGGCTGAAAAGATAAATACATTTCTTAATTGTAACTATTAACATTTAGTTATAACTTTTAACATAATGGGCTTTTAAATGTGATGAAGCAACAAGAGAAGGTCACATGAATTAAGATCTATAAGCATGTTTAAGGTTGCCCTATGAACCCTTTGACAGACAGGACTGGTCTGTCTCCGTCATCACTGATCAGTTAAGACAATTACCAGCTATACATAACAAGTTACTCAGCTACATTACACCCTAATTTGGTTCAATTATTTTACTAAATAGCATGATCTTAGAAAGCAAATATATATTTACTTCATAGTTATATATATATACACACATATATATATATGTGTGTGTATATATGTATATATATATATAGTTATATATATATATAGTTATATATAGTTATATATACTTACATATATATAAACACACACACAAACACATACATATATCCCCTTTACCCTTGGGGGGGGCAGAAATCAAATATATTTTCAGTTAAGTTAGGTGGAGTCATGTGGTCAAACATCTAAAGAAAAATAGACATAATATGCATAATATGGTCCGAGATACAGAATTCATTAAGTCACAGGTAAATGCTTCATGAACCCTGTAAGAAAATAGTAAGTTTCTATGAATAGCTGACTGGTCACGTATTTCATTTAGCAAATTAAAGATCTCAATTCCATAAACAGCTTTCTACCTTCATAAGATGTGAAAGTTAAAACAAGGAACTACAGAACTATTTAGAATCTTAACCAGAAACACACAGTAAAAGCTTTTAACAAAAGAGTGTCTCCCCGCTCCTGCATCAATCAATAAACAGATGGCACGATTTTGGAATTAGAGAACTTAATGCAATATACCTCCTAACACTTACATCTGAGAACATACAATTAATATTTCCAAATTCTTTCTTGTAATTATAATCGTTCACTCACAAATTACTATTTGATTATTAGTTATTATAACAATGGTATGCTATTCCTCTAACAAAGGCATTATCTACCCAAGAGCTCACAGGAACCCAAAATATAGTAACAGTAACAAATGAAAAGTTCCCAATTGTTGTAAAAACTGTGGCATTCAAATTTTAAGCCAAAAACCTGCTGACTCAAGCAGAAAAAGAATCCAATCTTCACTTGCGGAGAAATTCTCTATTGTCAAGAGAAATTCTCTATTGTCAACCGTAGTCCTCTCACTTATCACACTTTTGCTATTCAATTTGAAACACACACAGAAAGGGTTTTTGCTTCCTTTTCCTTTACATCTCTGTTTTCATTTCTTTTACAAAAAGAGATCCTTCGTATGTTTCATTGTTTGGTGGTCCAATTAGAATTTTCCTCTTCTATTTATCTCAAACATCATAGCTTCTTCTTATATTGAATTTCACTAAATTAAATTTTAAGTTTTAGGGAGTGAAAACGTTCAAGGAAACACGTTTGAGTCCTCATTGTCTCAGGCGCTAAGGATTCTCCAGCTTGCGGTTACATGGTTTTAAAATACATTTAAATTCCTGGAGACCCGAATATAAATGTTAATTTCCAGTTTCGCCTCCCCCTTAAGTCTGAAGGGCTAAGTAGGCCTTTATTGTCTTAAAAAAACACTTCAACCTTCTCGAATGTGAAGGAAAACTGGCAGGCACCTGAGGGCCACTTGTAACGTTTACTAATGGAATAACTGTAATTACTCAACAGCAAGAAGCCCCCAGTCGTCCCAATCTCAGGTGGTCCCCTTAGAATGTTACGCGAGGATCCAAGCGACAAGACCGGGCTCGCCCAACCTGGGGCTGCAGGCTCTTCTCTCCGCGCCCTGAGTCAGCCTTTCCCACTTCTCATCCCGTACATCTTTCAAACCCTAAACCTCCGAGGCTCCCCTCCAGCCCTGCGGACAAAACCAGCCCTCCTCCTTTCGGACTCCAGTTCCTTCCCTGCCCACCTCCCGACCCGGGTCCCCAAGCCACCCCTCCCCCATTTCATGCTCCGCCCGCGCCGCCACCCGAGCCGCCACCCCACCCCTCGCCTTTCGCACCTTTCCTCCCCTCCGCCCGCCCACCTCGCTGCCCGCACCCCGGAACGGCCACTCCCCGAAGAGCAGCCGGGGCTCACCTCGAAGAGCTCGGCCGTCGTAGCCATCCCGGCCGGCTGAGACGCTCGCCTCGCACTGGAAGCCGTCTCCTCTTCACATGCTGCGCCTCAGCGGCGCCGCGCACAGGTCCCCTCTCGGCTCGCCAGCTCTGGCTCGGGGCCGCCGCGGGCTCCCCCACTCCCCACAGAGCCCAGGCAGGGCAGGAGGGCGGCCATGAAGCGAAGCCGCAGACGCCTGTCAGCTGCCTCCCGGCGCCGCCCGCGCCGCTCCCATTGTCACCGCCTCGTACGCCGGAAGTAGAGCTGCGCGCGCCGGTTTGGCTGGCGGGAGGGGCGGGAGAGGGAAGCCTGCTGCCGGCGAACCGCAGAGAGACTGGTCGCTGGGGCGAGTGAGGAACCATGATCCTTGCGGGCCACCGTCCCGGAAGTGGACCTTAGAGGAAGAAAGTGCTGGGGTTCCTGGGGAGGATAGATTTTCGGCATTCTAGTGAGGATTCACAGAACTGTTGTGGCAGGTGTCGACAGGAGGGACTCAGAGGTTTTAGTCATTTCACCTGAAGGAGCCAGCGTCTCTGCTGAGCCCAGCCTGTTTGCGGTGGGGCAGAAAGTGGCCTCGGGTCTTCTGGTAGGAGCCCATCTGAGAAGGCCAGTCTGTGTCCTTTTTCCGTGGCGACTTTAGGGACGTGGCGACTTTAGGGATGAGCTGATGCTTTAGAGGCTTGTCATGGCCCAGCGGGCAGTGTGGCTCATAAGCCACGAGCCGGGAACTCCTCTTTGTGGCACCGTCAGATTCTCCAGGTAAATGCAGCTTGAATTCTCAGGGGTGATGGATCTGAGGGATGGATGATGTACTGTACTTTTGGGATGTGTCTTTGTTCGCGGCCTTGGGCAAGTTACTTAATCTCTGTTTTATCTGTTAATTGGAAGTTTTAACAACACTACGTAATAGTATTTTGAGAATTGTGTTGATGTTTAGCACATTTAGGTATTATGAGTTTTTCAATATTACCATTACTGTATCTTAAAAATTAACTTCACCTGGGGCACCTGGGTGGCTCAGTTGTTAAGTGTCTGCCTTTGGCTCAGGTCATGATCCCATTGTGCTGGGATCGAGCTCCACATCAGGCTCCCTGCTCAGTGGGAAGCCTGCTTCTCCCTCTCCCACTCCCCTTCTTCCTCTCCCACTCCCACACTCTCTCTCTCTCTCTCTCTCTCTCGGTCAAATAGATAAATAAATCTTTTAAAAAAAAAATTAACTTCACCTGCTTAGGGTTGAGATGGAGATGACCAAAGGAAAGAAAAGGAAACTAACTTCCTGAGCACTAAGCATGTTTCAGATTTTTCTACTTTCGTTAATAAAGATCATTCAAGGATATTTTTGCTCATTCTTCTGGAAAATCTGGGCTGATCAATAAAAGACTATTATTTTCATATTATGTTTCATTCTTAGAAACTTGCAAATGGGTTACTTTAAAGTTCCTAATTGAAGAAAATTGGAAAAGTACAAAAAATAAAATCGTATTCATTTCTTCTTAGATGGTGTAAACTGACCTGGCTCCACTTTTAGAATTTGCCACATTCTATCAAAATAGCTCTGTGATGAGAATTATACAATAACTCATTGTAAAATGTAAGTGGCAGTTCTGTAATCTGTATCACCTTTTATTCTTAGTGGCTATTGACAGTTCTTTCTTGCCAACATATTTATTCTTCCCTGAGGAAAGCTCTGTGGGGAGGTAGCATAGCTTTGCATTGAGACTGAGGCAGATAAAGATGAGTGTGATTTTAAAGGAAAGTGGTTGGCAGTGTGGATATGAAAGATTACCTCTTCACAACCCAAACTTTTTTTTTTTTTTTGGTTACTGAGGGTATCAGAATTAAAGTTTACCATTTTCTCCCGAATACCTGGCTTGCTTTGTTGTTGTTGTATCTCAAGTAAGGAGTTTAATAATACTTAGTATGTTTCAGCAACCTCATTGGTTCATCCAAAGTGCTTATATTCCTTTGAGTATCTTTATTTCTGCCATTTTTCTTCTCCTCATAGGTGACTCTTATGTACTTTTTGCTATCCCTTTGTGTTTGCCTATGCATTTTTCAAATTACACAATTAAGTGTGCTATAGACTTCATTTTCTTATATTTGCCAGACTTCTCAGCACTATTTTTTAAAATTTTTTAGAAGATTTTATTTATTAATTTATTTGTCAGAGAGAGAGAGAGAGAGAGCGTGCAGGCAGAGTGGCAGGCACAGGTGGAGAGAGAAGCAGGCTCCCTGCCGAGCAAGGAGCCCGACGCGGGACTCAATCCCAGGATTCTGGGATCATGACCTGAGCTGAAGGCAGGGGCTTAACCAACTGAGCCACCCAGGCGTCCCCTCAGCACTATTTTAAAGAAATATCCATATTACTTTGTGTTCATCCAGAGCAGCACTGTCCAATAGAATTTTCTGCAATGAAGGACATGAGAAATGTTCTAAATCTATGCCGTTTAATATTGTAGCCACTAGCTACATGTAGCTATTGTGCTTTTGAAATGTGACTCTTACAACTGAGGAACTCAATTTTGTTTAATTTTAAGTTTAAATAGTCACATGTGGCTAGTGGCTCCTATTTTGGACAATGCAGGTCTAGTCCATTGCTCTGTTGTACTCCATGGTTTAATCCTCCATGTTTTACCTGTACTCTTCCCCTAGTGATGATAATCCCAGGTTGCCTCCAACTCAGCCATCAGAACGGTGATGTAGTAGGCATCCTCAAAAGGCTAATAGGACCTATCTATGCTGATTTTGACTAAATATTGCCAAGTAATTATCTCTTCAGAATACTTTCTCCAATCTACACTCTAATCATCAGCAGTGAGCAAAAGTTCCTATATCTCCATTCATTCTTTCCTAACCTTTATTCTAGTTTTTGTCAATATTGCTCTAAAGGATGTCTTATTTTCATTTGCATTTCTCTGTGTAGCTGTGATTGTTAGCCCTTTGGATTTCCTCTTCTGTGGATTGCTTGGACATTTCCTTGTCCATTTTATCTTTGTGGGTTGCTATTAGTCTGTTTGTTTTCATGTTAATTTTCTCCTGAAATTAATTCACTGTGTATTCTTCTGTATTCATTGTATATTCTTGATACCAGACCTTTGTCATTTTTAGGTACTACAGATATTTTCTCTCATTTTGTCATTTTCAACTTTATGTATCACTTGATTAAACAGAAACCACTAATTTTATTACAGTCAAAGTCATTAGTACTTTGGGAGTTTTGTTGAGGTCATTCTCTATCCTTATTTTCCAAAGCTATCTTGTTAATATTATCTTCTTTGAACTATCATTTTGCTGTCATGTTTAGGTCGTCTTTAATCCATCTTCAGGTGTGGTATTAATAGGGGAATCCATTTTTCCCTATAGGATGGGCCAATTTTCCTGTATGTTTAATGTATTTTTTCATTATATATATATTTTTTTCATTGATTTGTGGGGCTATTGAGAGGTGATTATGTTTCTCTTATAAATACTGGTCTGTTTCAGTTCTATTACTTTATTTCCTCTTCTTGGACCAGTACCATACTGTATTTATATCTATGGCTTTGTAACTTATCTTAATATCTTACAGAGATAAGATTTTTTTTACTGCTTATAAAAATAAGTTCCTTGAAGAACTCATTGTTGTTTTCAGGTTTTTTTTTCTCATTGTACTCAGGGTATTTGAGAAGAAAAGTTCAGATATATCTGGGTGGGCTTTTCAGCATCTCTGTGGAGGGAGCAAGTTGGGTTCAAATAACTCATCTGTCATTTCTTAATTCTGTATCATTAAAGAAATTAGTTTTATTATTTTTCATTTTGTGGCCTCTTGGGCCTGGTGTAAGAGCTAAACATACATACTCTGGCATATTATCCACATATATGCCAAAGGTTAATGGCCATCACTTAAGAGTTTTAAAAGTCGATGGTCTGTCTGTATGCAATTACATTTTCCCAAAACAAAACTTGGTTTAGATTCTGATTTAGAAGTTTGCTGTCCAGATGTATAGTAATAGTATCAGCTTAAGTATGGCTTAGATTATTGTACCCCATAATTGTAGGGCCCAAAATTTGAGTCCTATTTTAGAAAAGGTCTAGAATAAATCTGAAATGGTAGGTTGAGTTATCCAACAAAATATTTATTGGCACATACCAGGGTATTGTGTACAGTCCCAGATTAACTTCTTATCTTTACATCCAACATTGAAATTCTTACACTTAAGAAGGACTTTAATTATCCTCCAGATAACCAAAGGATAAGACACTGGGCTAGAGTTTAGTCCAAAGTTCTCAACTATTATCCAGAGACCCAGAGAAAGAAATGGCATAGCATTCAACTGCTAAGCCATTACTGGAGGGTAGCTAATTCTTTTCTTTTGTCAATCAAGAAGTACATCAGAATGTAAGTGAGTGAAGTTTACTAATATACAGATAAGTTTGAATACATTCCTATTTTTCTTTTTAAAAATTATTAGTAAACATCAATATCTAATTAGGGGTATTGGTGAAAAAAATATGTTAGCCAGGTGTGTTTTGATTTTTGGTGGGAATTGCTGATGTATTCTTTAGACACCCCTTTATTTTACAAATAAGAAAATAGACTTAGGGAAGTTAGGTGACTTACACAGAAGTTAATAGCCTATAACTAACTTTGTTCTGGACATGAGAGTGGAGCAAAAAGGAATAGGAAAAAATACATCTTTTTTTTAAAACTAAGAAAATGTGATGTAACATTTTATAAATGAGTAAAAGCATCTTCTAGTCTTTTTCCCCAAAAAAGGATAAATTAGTAACTTACTGTTCAGTCTAAGATGTGCAAACCATAAAAGATTATTCAGATTTTATTTTTATTACCTCATAATATCTTTCAGGGCCATAGAGATAAACATTTTTATTGCTAAAATATTCTTACATTTTAAGGAGTTGGCAAGAAGACCCAGGATATTTGTTATTCACTATTAATTGAGTGGAATAGAACATTCCTTTTACATTTGCATCATCTTAACTAATGAATCCGAAATTATGGCAGATTAAATTGAACCACTTCTTTTGATTCTCCTCTACTAAGATGGAATCGGGCGGGGTGGGGGGAGTTCTTAGAGATGCCTAAAAAGTCCAAGTATTCATTCCTGGCCTACCAGGCAGGAATCTGAGTGGCCAAGAAACTAGAATTTTGAATTAGAACCATGTGCTCTACCTATTTATTTATTTGTTTGTTTATTTTTTTAGATTCTTTAAAATTTATTTATGACAGAGATAGCGAGAGAGGGAACACAAGCACAGGGGAGCAGGAGAGGGAGAAGCAGGCTCCCCACTGAGCAGGGGATCCCAGAACGCTGGGAACATGACCTGAGCCAAAGGCAGATGCCTAACAACTGAGCCACCCAGCTACCCCATGTGCTCTATTTAAAAAATTAACTAAATTAGGCTATTTTCAGTAATAAATAATGACATTATAATTTCAGATAATATACCAAGTATACAACAGTTAGTTACTTCAGTAGAAATTTAATATGTGATAAGTTTTTTTGGTTGTGGTTTTTATGGGTATATGTTTTTGTTACTGTGTGTTTTATTGTTATTACTCTTAGCCTTGTATTTTGGGTTTGTTTTTATTTTGGGGTTTTGGGGGGTTTTTCTGTTTTTATTTTCCTTGGAAGAACCATTTATAATATTTTTGTTTCCATAATTCAGACGGTATCCAACTGTTGAAAAACGAGCCAGAGTCTTCAATGGAACAAGTTATGTGCCTATTCCTGAAGATGGTCCCTTTCTTAAAGCACTGCTTTTTGAACTTAGATTATTGGATGATGATAAGGACTTCGTAGAAAGTCGTGATAGCTGTTCACACATCAATAAAACATCTGTCTATGGACTCGTAGTAGGAGGTGGAGAACTCTGGCCAGTTGTTGCTTTTCTGAAGAATAACATGATATATGCTTGTGTTCCACTAGTTGAACAAACTTTATCCCCTCATCCACCATTAATTAGCATTAGTGGAATTTCACAAAGCTTTGAACTTCTTTTTGGGATACAGGATTTTCTTTTCTTGGGTCAAAAAAATGACACTGAGTTAAATACAAAATTGAACCAACTGCCTGATTTGTTTCTACAAGCTTGTCCATTTGGAACTTTGTTAGATGCCAACTTACAGAATTCATTGGACAGTATTAATTTTGCTTCTGTGACACATCCACAAAAACAGCCAGCCTGGAGAGTTGGAACATACAAAGGAAAACCACAAGTTTCTATTTCTATCACTGAAAAGGTAAAATCCATGCAATATGATAAACGGGATATAGCAGATACATGGCAGGTTGTTGGAGCTGTCACTTGCAAGGTGAGATTTTCTCTGATACTTGTTTTATCATACCATTCAACACCAGTGAAGAAAAGTAAAATTTTCTAACTTTATTTTACATTGTTATGTGACATTATTGATTTTTATCATTAATAGCAATCATTAAATATGTGAAATTTTGGAATATTACCATTTTGCATTCCTTATGAATTGAATTTTTTTTTTTTAAGATTTTTATTTATTTGAGAGAGAGAGAGTGCACAAGCCAGAGGGAGAGGGAGAAGCAGACTCCCCACTGAGCAGGAAGCCTGATGTGGGCCTGAATCTCAAGACCCCAGGACCATGACCTGAGCCAAAGACAGATGCCCAACCGAGTCCCTTCTTATGATTTATATTGGCTATATATGGCTGCATACTGAATTGTCCCATTATCCCCACAATAAACATTTATTATCCTCATAGGAACATCTAGTGTGGAGTCTACCATGAGATCACAGTCAAGATTGCAGCTGGAGCTATAGTCACCTGAGGGTTTGATTGGGGATGGAAAATCTACTTGCAAGGTGGCTCACTCACATGGGCAGCAAGTTGGTGCTGGTTGTTGGTGGGAGGACTCAGTTCTTTTCCATATGGACTTCTCAATAGGTATTTAGGAATATCCTCACAACTTGGTGACTGGCTTCCTGTAGATCAAATGATGAGAGAGGAAGAAAGAGAAGGCACATAATAGAAACTGTTCTTTTTATTACCTCAGCTAAGGTCAGATGGTACCACTTTCACCACTTTTTGTTCCATAGAATCAGGTCACTAAATCCAGTCCACATTCAAGGGGACTAGAATTAGGCTTCACCTTTTGAAAAGAGTAATGTCAAAAGAATTTGTGAAAATATTTTAAAACTATCATACCTATTTTCCATTTTCTCCAAAAGGATGAAATTGACAAATCTTTGTTTTAATATCTAAAACCATTTTGAAGGGCTCTTATATTATTTAAACATATTTATAGGTTAATATAGGGTTCTCTGGTTTCAGGATAGAAAAATAGGAAATGACAATAGGAGTAACAATATAATTAGTAGTGAAGAGTGCCATTTTGAATAATAATTGAAAATTAAATCCCTCTATAATTTCTACAAGTGTATAGCAATAATATTCTTAAATGTTTTTATTTTTTTTATATCCTTTATTCTCTGCACTTAGGAAAATATACTTTTTTAAAAAGATTTCATTTATTTATTTGGCACAGAGAGAGTACAAGCTGGGGGAGCAGCAGGCAGAGGGAGAGGGAAGAAGCAGGATCCCGCTGAGCAAGTGGGGCTCCATCCCAGAACCCTGGGATCATGACCTGAACCGAAGTCAGTCACTTAACTGACTGAGCCACCCAGGCGCCCCTGAATATAAACTTTTTAATCAAGCTTAATGTAGAGGGACTATGTACAAATACTATAGCTAAAAGTAGATTTCAAGAACAGAAAATTAGAACAGTCCTGGCAGACAAATTGGGTCTTTTCCTCTTTAACCTTAAAGTAACGCAAGAGTTTATGTGTCTGTTTTAAACTCACTTCTATCATGATCAAAAATACATTCCAGTTATTAATGTATTAGAAATAACTATTATGAATGATGGGGCACCTGGGTGGCTCAGTCAGTTAAGTGTTCAACTCTCAATTTTGTGCCA
Organism: Enhydra lutris kenyoni; assembly: GCF_002288905.1. Lineage (NCBI taxonomy): Eukaryota > Metazoa > Chordata > Mammalia > Carnivora > Mustelidae > Enhydra > Enhydra lutris. The sequence continues at coordinate 53,710,345 of NW_019154088.1, forward strand.
GGTCATGATCTTAGGGTTGTGAAATTGAGGCCCATGTCAGGCTCTGCACTAGGCATGGAGCCTGCTTAAGATTCTCCCTCTCCCTCATCTGTCCTCCCCCCAATAAAAAAAAAAGAACTATTATAAATGGCTCTGAAATTGAGGTATTCATGGCTTATGTCATTCATAAAACTTGAAATAGTTGAATTCTTCTTTCTCATAAGTCGTGAAGTAAAAGGAAAATTCACCATTTTTGTTTTTTCATTTTGTGGCAATGAATAGGGAATATGTTATTATATAATTTGCTATTAACTGGTATCATGGTATTTAAATATCTCAGCTCATTGATAGGCTGACCCTAGTTTATTGCTAGGAATTTTGGATTGTTTTCTATACAAATCATCATGATGGAGAACTTTCTTCTTTAATAAACTTTCTTCTAAAAATAAGAAGAATGGGGGTATGCCATCATCCATGCACTAAATGTTTCTTAAGGTGTGTATGTAAATAGAACATCTGTTAGCCAAACATTTTTTTAAAAATTCTCCAGGAGCTTAGTATTTAAAGTTTTATTATGAGCCCTAGTATAAATGGAAATAATTATCTTCATTTAATCTTAATCCTAGTAGAAAACCTGGTGAACCAAAAGCCAGTGGACTGAAGTTCTAGTCCTCACTCCACCACTAATTCTTTGGTGTCTTTGGAAGAGTCATAATTTTTACAATCTTTTCTCATTTTTAAAATCAGTTAATTTCCTAGGTCCCTTCTGTTTTTGTAATACCTAGTTAAAAGTGAGATTTACATATGCCAAATTGATTTAAATGGTAATACCCACATTTCTCAAGAATGACTGTCCTCATTCTATAGTAAATGACTGATGATCTGGTATTTTAAATGACTAGCCAGCAGATAAACCATTGGTGGTTTCTGTAATGGCTGTAATTTTCCAAACCCTCTAAGAATATTAGACTGATTTAATAAGTATAAACTGAATATTTAAATATTGTAATAATATTTACTATTAATATTTGCTCACTTTATTATCTCCATAAATATCTGTCAAAAAACAGAACTTTTTTTTGTTCTTGCTAGTTCACATACAGAGTGAAGTAGCAGATGGTTTAAAACTCAAAACACTAAAATCTTTTTAAGTTTTGTGGTAAGGTATATTGGACATCTTTATTTTCAAATGTGATAGACATTTTCTAACTGTTACCAAAAAATCTTTATGAGGTACTAATACCTGGTACTGTTCATAATGCCTGCTGGCTAAGTGTTTACACTGTATAGCAGATATATTCTTGAATTCACATATATGTCAAGTGATAGATAAAACATAAGCAAAACATGTCACATTAGACAAACATGTCACATTAAGAAAACAAAGGTAGGGTCCACAATTAGAAAAAGATGCCCATTCAGTAAACATTTTTTTGAGTGTCTCTTGTACATAACAATGTGCTAGGCACTAGAAATACAAAGAAAAATATAAGTTCTTGCTTTCAAAGAACTTAAAGTTTCAAGAGGGAAACAAACAGGACACAAACAAATACCTGTAGGGGGTGGGCAGTTACTGGATGATGTGGATTGTGTATATGATAGTAGAACTAGCTGCTTGCATTTGGAGCTAAGCATTATACCTGCTAAGTTCTATTAACTCTTAAAATATTTGTTTTGATCTACCAAACAAAACATATCAATAAACCTTATATGGCCCTTTTGACTAGTTTCAATTGGGTGCTTTTAATAGAGGTTCATGGTTAATTACCATGAACACACAAGTAAGGTGTATCATTCTGGTTGGGTCAAAAAAAGAGCCATTACAAGGTTTATGGGACTAATGGTATTTAATACAGGATTTAGGGCTTACTAAAAATAACAGTTAATTTAAAACTTTATGAAACTGTGAAATAATTTTGAATTTTTTGAGGCTCCTATCAGGTGTAAGAGGAGTTGAGAAAATAAAAATTTTGTCAAAAATTTTCTTGACAGCAGCTTCTAGCTGCAGCCTTACAGAAATAATTGCTAATGACTTTAGTCTGGAGAAGCCAGAATTCACAGATAAGTCTGAGATGTCACCATGTCTATCTGTTACAGCCTCAAAGCAGAAATTCATGGAAAGTTCTGAAAAGTACTGCATCTGGCCACCACATCCTTAAAGCAGGAGCAGAGAGTTCTGTGAAGCTGTCATATCCAACTTCCATAACCTTCCAAGAATATTAGCTTCCCAATTGCAGGGTAGAAAATGATTAAAGAGGTAGATGGGAGCCAAGCAATGAAAGGCTTAAAAGTAATACAAAACTGAGGGGGAACCATTGAAAGATCTTGAGCATGGATACAATATATTTAGAATTCTGTTTTGTTAGGGTAGCTCCAGGAGATGGATTGATTAGAGGAGAGCGAATCTAGATACATTTGGAGGGCTGTGACAGGAACTGTAGGGGCCTGTACCAGTGTGTTTGCAATAGAAATGAAGAGATGTCAGTGGATTTAAAATAGTTTTCTAAGGGTTTAGATACAAGCAGAGGGCTCTAGGAAGTCTCTCCTCATTCCTGTTGGTACCTGAAAGTATAATAGAACCACTAACCTGAAAACAGAAAGTAGGAACAATACCTTGAAAGAAAAATGAGTTAAGTTGTGGGAAATGACAGATAAATTTACAGAAGCCTCACCCAGAAGATGCATGCCTCTAAGATCTTGGTAATATCGGTTTCTGTTTCTGTTACAGTGTGATTTAGAAGGAATCATGCCAAATGTTACCATCAGCTTGAGTCTCCCCACCAATGGGTCTCCACTTCAAGATATTCTCGTTCATCCTTGTGTGACTTCTCTTGACTCTGCCATTCTGACTTCTAGTAGCATTGATACAATGGATGATTCTGCATTTAGTGGACCTTACAAGTTTCCATTCACTCCTCCTTTAGAGTCATTCAATTTATGCTACTATACTTCACAGGTAAATAACCTTGGAAATGTTGAGACTTTACTAATCTTTGTGTTTATGAATTCTGTTGTAAGCAAATTGTTCATACTTTTGGCCCACATGAGAACTTTTCATTATTTGTTAATTGTTCATTATTCATTAATTGTTGAATGAAGATGAAGAGTCAGGTCTTTCAATAAGATACCTCTTCTCTCTGGTGTGTGGTGTCTCTAACAGCACTGAGTGGTTTTCAAAGTCATGGGATCTTTTTTTTTTCCATGTTCCCTAATAAAGACTTCATGGTCCTAAGATAGATCCTAGTATAATTTAGTCATGGTTTGAATTATGAACATAAAAGTCCTGTAATTCCAGACAACTGGGGTTATAAATGCATAATATTATTTATAGATACTGTGTGTTGAATAACTTTTGTGTCAGACATTGTCCTAGGCACTTACATGTGATTTCTCCAGTACTTTGAAAACCCTTAATATAGGTATCACTGGCCCCATTCTACAGATGAGGAAAGTCTCAGAGAATTTAAATGACATGCCCAAGGTCTTATAACTGAAAAGTAACAGTCTAGATTTAAACCCAGATTTTCTTCTTCTTTTCTTTTTTTTTAAAGATCTTATTTATTTCTTTGACAGAGACACAGTGAGAGAGGGAACACAAGCGGGGTAGTGGGAGAGGGAGAAGCAGGCTTCCCGCTGAGCAGGGAGCCCGATGCAGAGCTTGATCGCAGGACCCTGGGATCGTGACCTGAGCCGAAGGCAGCCACTTAATGACTGAGCCACCCAGGCGCCCCTAAACCCAGATTTTCCACACTCTAAAACCCAACCTTTTTACTATACTATTTGTCTTTTGTCCTGATTATGAATTAATAGTTTGAAAAACCTACTTAAGGGGTGCCTGGGTGGCTCAGTGGGTTAAGCCTCTGCCTTCGGCTCAGGTCATGATCCCAGCGTCCTGGGATCGAGCCCCACATCGGGCTCTCTGCTCAGCGGGGAGCCTGCTTCCCCCTCTCTCTCTGCCTGCCTCTCTGCCTACTTGTGATCTCTCTCTCTCTGTCAAATAAATAAATAAAATCTTAAAAAAAAAATTGAAAAACCTACTCAAGGTAGCTTACATAAAGGGAATTTATTTTGATAATGTAAGAGGCAGTCTGTGTTATTCAAGGATAAAAAGAAAATCAAAATTAAAATCACTCTGTACTCAATGTCTGTACTGTCTTTCTCATCTCTGCTACTCAGTTTTCTCTTCCAACTGGCTTTCTCTGCTTCCACATGACCTATAACTCTGAAACCTTACACTACATAAGTAGAGTCTATTTATTACTTCAAATAGAAGTAATATATATTATATATAAGTATACTTATATAGATAAAATTACTTCAAATGTACCAGAAAGAGTGATTGGCTTACTTCAGCCTACAGACAGTGTCTCCTTCAATCAGTTACTGATAACCAGTTGAGTAAGCTACTGTCAAGCTAGGGGGTGGAGGAGTCACAGATAAACATAGGGAACTATGAGCAGCAGGCACTGTGAGCAGGGCATCAGTAAACAATATGTCTAGTGCGCATCTTATGTTGCGTGTCATAGAGAACCTGGAGGAGGGGAACCTAAATGAGCAAGCGAGGAAAACAATGTATTGCAAACCTTTGTAAGGCACCTTTCTTATCTCTGGAAACAGAGAAGGAAAAATCCCTGCCCTTAGAACAATAATGGCTCCCTCATCTATTATCAAAACAGTGTGGAGTAATTTATACATAATAACTACATTACTGCAAGGCCTTTTTCTCAGTCATCATTGGTATTTTAGACCCATTAACCTGAGAATTCTACAAAAATTTGTTTATGTTTGTTTCCAGGTCCCAGTCCCACCAATTTTGGGTTTTTATCAAATGAAAGAGGAAGAAATACAAGTAAAAATAACAGTTAACTTAAAACTTCATGAAAGTGTGAAAAATAATTTTGAATTCTGTGAAGCTCGTATACCTTTTTATAATAGGTAGGAATAAAACAACTTGATGCCATGATTTCTGCCTTTCTTAGTACATTCCCATTGCCCTACAGTAAATTATTTATCTTTGTCTTTTTACCTTATTTTTAAGATCTAAAAACTTTATTTTACTCAAATGAATGCTGATTCTGAACCAAAATTCAGTCACAAAAGTAATCTCTTTACCTTTAAACGTATTTTTATTTTTCTAGTTAAACTTACTAGTAAATATAGGAAGGAATGTGATGTAATGATGATGAGTAACAGACCTGTACCTGAAACCAGTAATACATTATATGTTAATTAATTGAATTTAAATTTTAAAAATGTTAGTAAATAAATAAATAAACTTACTAGTAAATACAAACTTAAGCCAATGTAGCTTCTTCAGGGATTATTTCACTGCTGGCTTTATTTCTAGCAATTTCTCGGTGCTATTTACATACAAGACAAAGCCAACTATCAGCTTCCTGGTGAATTAAGCCAATGATAACATAAGATTTTTTTTTTCTATAGTTCTGCTTTTAAATTTGTTCTACAGCATAGGATGTTCTTTTCATAGGATGCCTAAAGATAGAGTAAAATAATAGTTTTAACATTATGTCAATCCATATGACTGTTAGGGCTGTATTAAGACATTCTATATAATTTTATAGTTGTCTTTAGAATTAATAATGTCTATCATCACCAAAAACTTTTATTGTGTTTCTGTTGTTTTTTTTGTGATTTTTGTTATTTATTCTACTTTATTCTGCAAACTTGAATATAAATCTGCTCTTATACTGTCCTTCTATTAAGTAATACTAGCTAGATTTAACTTAGATCTCTTAAAACTCTTTTATGATCATTTTTTCTTTCTGTTTTGTCCTTTTCTTTTTTAAAGAGGTCCAATCACACATGTGGAATGCAAAGTTAGTTTTGGCCAACTTGAAGTATTTCGAGAGAAAAGCTTATTAGTCTGGATTATTGGTGAGCTTTTATTTATTGATTTTTTTCATTCATCTGTTGTAGAATCTACTTACTTTAGAATAGTTAACTGGTACATTTGTGTTTTTAGGACAGAAGTTCCCCAAATCAATGGAAATTAGTCTTTCTGGAACTGTAACTTTTGGAGCCAAGAGTCACGAGAAGCAGCCATTTGATGAGATTTGCATTGGAGGTACAGCATATTTAAAGGTAAATACATTTATGTGGCTCACTACAGTAGAAACCCTTCCCTTGTTTTTAAATTGCATATATCTAACTGATTTTTAATGTTTTCTAGCTATTTTTTGTGGGGAACTTCTTGTCTGTGCTAAGTCTTTTTTTAGATTTTTGTGAGGTTTCTTTTTGTTTAGTATTAGTCACTTTCTGTTTCACTTAATACTTAAAAAATTTTTAAGGTGAAACAGTTAAGTATAACCTTAACACATCGCAGTAACGAAGTTCTGTTTCCCAGCCCTTTATCACATTCAAGATTCGTATATAAAAAATATAAGATGTAGCCCTTGCCCTCCAGAAATTTTCCACTGATGCATGTCAGTAATTGATCAGTGCTAACTGCTTTTGGTATTTGAAGGAAACTGAGCATTTCTGTCCAAAGTGGTCAAGGAAAGCTTTGCAGTAGAGATGGAGTTTAAGCAAAACTCTGAGGCCCAGATAAGCATGAAAATGAAACTTTGATGATTGACCAACATTTATGTAGGTAAATAAGTGACTTAATCAAAGGAATGAAGGATGACAAGGCACACCTAGGAACCAGTGCTAGAAATAGTAGTAACACATCAGGCTAGATAAGTATTTAGGTCTAGACTGTAGCTTTGGAAGGTCTGCATTCTGATTTTTATTCCTTTGTTAGAAAATGTTTATAGTTTTTTGAGTATGGGAGTGATCTTTCAGAAAACAATAGTTATGAAGATCAATCTGGAATGGATGTGAGAAGGAAGGTGAGTAGGAAAAAAAAATAGTAAAACTTGTTTCATGATGAAAGGTATTAAGTTAATGACTCTGAGTGTCACAGAAAGAAAGAAAGACTGCTGGAGAAGCTATGATAAAGGTAAAGCATTGATCACTAATTAAATATAGAAACAAAAAATAGTTTTATGTCCAAGATTTAAAAACATTAAAAAAAATGTAGCTTAAATCAGACTTGAAGCTCCAAGAGGGTAGAGACCATATGAATGTCATTCATTCATTATTTTTGTCACCAACATCTAGTTCATTTCCTACGACAAATATTTGATGAAGGGAGAATATACTTAGAAAAAGTACTAATATGGAGAAAGTTGGGAGGAAGTGGGCTACATATCATGTGTGTTGCTGGTGATAGCTGGACACAATGTAAGTGTCCAGCTAGTAGCTGAAAACCTAGAGCTCAATTCTCAAGAGGAAATTCAGCAGTATATAAGGATTTAGGGGTTACCTGTGGAGAAAAAATAGTTGAGGCAGTGGAAATGAATAAGATCCAAAAAGAAGAAAACAAGTGGCTGATTTAGAAGACCCATTGAGAGGAATTGAAGGGGTGATCAGAATAGTAGCAGGAAAATCTAAATAGAATGGTAGAGAAATCAGAAAGATTGAAATCTATTTAATAAAAAAAATTAGAGGAAATGGTAGTAAAGTCAGAAGTACACTAGCGATATTCATTTGTTCTATCTTGGCTTCAGCTATATCCACAAGCTTTGTTTCAAGGATTATTATAAAAATTCCTACTTCCAGATATTTTTTAGAAAAAATGTGGGATGTTACTACACTGTGGGTCTTGCAGAGGTAGGGATTATGACTTTTTTTATTAATTTTTATCACCTACTCAGTTATAATCTAATTGCAAGCATGTAATACATATTTGTGTTCACTGAATAGATTTATTTTTATAATATTTAGTTATATGGAAATCAATCTTCTTATAACTTCCAGAATCCAGAATTATATCAAACAAGCAAGCTAAAGCCCTTCACAATTAGAGATAATGTGAGCTGCAATAGGAAAGAAGTTGCTTAGAAGATCAGAAAATTTATATTCTATGTATGTGGGTCAGTTAATTTGGCAATCAAAAGGAGAAAGTTAGGAAGTGGGAGAAATTTGCAGGGATGAGAGATGGAAGAAGAAATGCAGAAAAGAGAAAAAAAGAAGTGCAGAAAAGATAACAAGATATTGCAAAATCAGGAGCTTGTAGCAGCAAATATGAGGACAGCAAAGGGAGACTGGAGCTCCCTCGATAAGACATAGACCTTTGATAGTTCATGTGAATATCACTATGACTTAGGCACCCCACCACTATGCCTTCAGAGAAAGTACTAACGGCCCTTTCTACAATAATAGTGTAATAACTGGTATTTATACTGATGATGCCACATTATCAATTAAATGCAGAAATATGGATTACATTTTAGAAAGTTTTCATAGGTGAGAGAAAGGATGATTTCTGAGCTTAGTTCTAGAAAACCTTAATTTCAGTTTTCTGGAACATTAAGCAGAACATCTCATTCCCTTCCAACATGAGACAGATTGTTTCAGTTTTAGTAATTGTATTCTTGTGTTTTGCTAGAAAGTGTATAATTTCTGCTTGTAAAGGAATTATGATCTGAAATATATCACAATCATATAGCCTTAGAATATGCAGAATACCAGACACCCTAAGGGAAGAAACACCAGATTTTGTTGTCTGTTGAGTCTGCTTACATTCTGCGATGGTAATTGCTCCCATCTCTGAACCTCAGTGCCCTCATTTCATTTGTAAAATAGTGATGCTTTGCAACGTAGATTAGAGTCCATATTAGTGAAGTATCTGGTGGGTGTTAAGCACTTCATAATGACAGCCTTAAAAGAAATGTTCCTAATGCGAAGGGGGAAAAGTGTATATGTGTATGTATGCACACATACACTTTTTTATTTTGTGAACTATGTGAAGTAAATTCGTAAAATTGTGTCAAGGGAAAAAAATGTGGCCATCACTTTTATCAATAATCACCTCAATTTGGTATATTTCTCTTCTTTTTCTAGCTTCACTTTAGGATCTTAGATTATACACTCACTGGTTGTTATGCGGATCAGCATTCAGTTCAAGTTTTTGCATCAGGAAAACCAAAAATAAGTACACGTAAGTTGTACAAATTCAAACTAGCTTGAGAGAATTTAAATGGTGCTATGCAATTATTACCAAAGATAAAATTAAAATGTAACAAAAAGAGATCAGAGAACAATCCCAATTTATAAAAATTCTGACCTGATCCTAGCCTGTGTAACAGTATGTGTACTTTACATCACCCTCTACCTTCTCTTGTTTATAAAATGGTCTGGGTGAGCAAGGATTGGCATAGAGGTGGGCTTTAGTATAAAGTTGGATTTGTTTTGCTCTGGTTATAATATACTCTTTTATTCAGGGGCTTTGTTATTGGATAGGCAAGGGTCTGAGTCTGGCTCAGACAATTTATTAGCTGCATAAATTTGGACAAATTAGTAAACTTCTCAAAGTTTTAGTTTCCTCATCTATAGAATTGAAATAATAGTACTCTTTATCTTGGGATTGTTATGAGATTTAGATAAAATTATATAATAAAATTATATTGACCAAGTGCCTAGCACTTGTGTAGCATGGTTTCAATAAATGTTAGATGTGATTATTATTTAAAATTTTATTTACTTATTTTTTAAAAAGATTTCATTTATTTATTTATTTGTCAGAGAGAGAGAGAGAGAGAGAGAGAGAGTATGCACAAACAGCAGAGTGGCAGGCAGAGGCAGAGAGAGAAGCAGGCTCCCTGCTGAGCAAGGAGCCCGATATGGGACTCGATCCTAGGATGCCAGGATCATGACCTGAGCAGAAGGCAGCGGCTTAACCGACTGAGCCACTCAGGTGTCCCTATTATTTAAAATTTTAAATATGTTTAGCAAATGCTATAGTCAATGAGCATTATTTTTTTTTTACAAGTAGGAGGGCAATAGAAAGAAGGTTTCCAGCCTTCAGTGAGTCCATTGGTTGTAAGTAAACATATACACTGTACATGAAAACACAGGGAGATAAGAAGCAATTTATAAATGAATTCAGAATTATTTAATTCAGATCAAATACTTACAGTATCACAGAACAGAAGAGTAACTAGGATGAGGTTAAATGTTAGCTAAACTTAAGCAGAACTGTTAAGTTTGATTTATTTAAGTAACATCTGTACCCAGTATGGGGCTCAAACTTATGACCCCAAGATCTTCTGAGCCCAGGGACTTCTAGATAAATATTTCTTAAACTAAGGATTAAGATCCCCAGAATAGTTAGGGTAAGACAAGACTTTGTACATGAAAGTTTCAAAAGGATTATAGAACTCAGAACTACAGAATTCTGAGCAATTGCTTTCAAATGGCAATAATAAATTCTATGTAATCAGAATGAGTCATATTCTTTACCTCCTTAGGATTTCCCTGTTTTCTCATGCATCATTTTTTGGTTGTATTTTAAAGATTTTATTTATTTATTTGACAGAGAGAGATCACAGTAGACAGAGGCAGGCAGAGAGAGAGAGAGAGGGAAGCAGGCTCCCTGCTGAGCAGAGAGCCCGATGCGGGACTCGATCCCAGGACCCTGGGATCATGACCTGAGCCAAAGGCAGTGGCTTAACCCACTGAGCCACCCAGGCGCCCTGGTTGTATTTTAAAGAAACACATATACATGGAAGAGTCTTCACAATGCATTTTTTAAATAAAAGCATGATATAGTTATATCCAGTGGTTTTGTCTAAATGCAAATATTTTGGATTCTATCTTTGGGATACTGAAGGCAAGTAGGCCAATATTTTAGATTGTCTATGGAAGATATGTTTTCTATTTAGGTAATGTCTAAAATATTTTAAGTATCTTATTAATATTAGCTAAACATATAGCAATTCTCAGAAAGCATAATACAGGATAGGGCTATTCAGTAATATATCTGCTTAATGTAAGATATTAGTATATCTTAATATAAATTAGTATAAAATATTAATATATTGAATAAAAGAGGTTATTTTATAATGCATAATTATGACCAATCTTTTATTTCCTTCCTCTGTTAGTTTCAGAACATGACTGCCACTTTGTGTAACTATATAAGACCTTTCTTTTGCCATCATCTTGACAGTACAATCTATTTTCAAAATATACAACTTAGTTCTGAAAATATTGCCAATAATATTAATTTAAATAATAATAGCTAACATTTATTGCTTACCATATGCCAGGCACAGCCTTGCAGCACTCTGTGTGAGAATTATTATCTCCATTTTTACAGGTGAGGATGCTGATGGAACAGAGGGATTAGGGTCGCATAGCTAATAAATGGTAGGACTGGAAATCAAACCAAGCAGTCTAGCTCTACAGCCTGCCCGCTTAACCAGTATGCTGTGTTGCTTTTCAATGTTAACTAGGTTTGCAGACTGAAATTAATTAAATAAATAAATAGTAATACATCCTACCTCTACCGTTTTCATTATGAAAAAGGACATGAAGAAGAAAGGTAGAAAAGAGAGAATTAGATATTTACTAATGTGTGTAATAAACAGAATTTATATGGGTCTAACTCCAAATGAGCATTATTAGCTCAAATTTACATATCAGAAAACTTTAGTTGAAAGAGGTCATCATTTGTCCAAAACTACAAAGCTATTAAAACAGAAAGCTTAAATTTGATCAGAACTTTAAGAAACTGTTGAAGCAGCTTTTTAAAAGTATTACTAGAAAGTGGGATGTTTATTTCTGTCTCTAAAATTTGGAATGGGTGAAGAACAGCAAGATAAGACTAAGGACCTTGATGAAGAGAGGTCACAGAATTGGAAACCAATAAAAAATTTTAAATTTTTTTGTAGTTGATGTCATGGTCCATAAGAAACAGAATTTGAGGAAACCGTGAGAAAAATTGATCAAAGTGGAATAAATGAGGGATATTGGGATTAATTTGGCATAAATAAGCTCAAAGATAGATTTAACTATCTAATAAACCCATATTTTTAAAGTTGTAAAAATTATAATGCCTTGATAAAGTGAAATTAAAGTGAGTATTTCAAAGTGTTGTCTTTCTTAAAATAATTGCTTCCCCATTTTTAAAATATCATGACTTTGCTCTTCATTGAATTTTTGTTAAGGTAATACAGTCTTATCATTTGTTTCTTTTTTTTTTTTTTTTTTTTTTTTTTGTAGACCGGAAACTAATTTCTTCTGACTATTACATCTGGAATTCTAAAGCTCCTGCACCAGTAACATATGGATCATTATTATTGTAATTATTTCATATTTAAATAGGATTTTTATAATGGTAACATAGCTTCAATTAAATCATTAGTCTTTTATATTTAATGTGTGTGCATATAACCTGTGAGAGAAAAAGAGTCATTGGTTTAATTATAAAATGCTCTTATTTAATATTTTTAGCCTGACATAGTTGAAAGAACATTTTAAAGACTAATGTTGTCTATTTTGTTACCCTTTTGATTTTACCCAAGTATGATTCAGATCATAAAATAGTAGTGATTCACGTTAGGCTTAAACTAGTGCTGGATCGCCCTACCATATATACTTTCCTGCTCCTGTGGCAGGCATGGCTAATCATTTGTAGCCTTCTTTCTCCATTGTGCCTTCCTGAATATGGGCTCAGGCTCCTTCTCATTGCAGAGCTGCAAACAGCCACTCCTGATGGATTGTAGATAAAAAGATGGATGTGAAAGATAAAAAATCCTGCTCTTTCAAACCTAAGTAGTAAGCTTCTTGTACAGTGCATTGTTATGGAATACCAGAAACGACTGTAAATCTCTTGGGGAAAAAAAATAACCAGTCAATGAAAACAAAGGGATATTGTTTAAATAGTAACCTATTCTTAATCAGAACTATCTTTCCAACTAATAAAGAATCTGAATAATTATATTTAAGGTGTTTGTTTATCTCTGTTCTAGAGTTACTTTTCATAAGTAATCTTATTCATCTGCCACAATAACATTTTGCTCAGGAAGTCAGTAAGCATACTAAGAAGGGTGGGGTACCTTCAGAAAATGAGCATGGTGTTTTGTGATCACTTTATGCCTGCAGCCAAATTTTTTAAAGATAAACTTAGGTATAATACTGTTTTTCATGTTTATTATATGAAAATTATTAATGAACTCAGGTAAAAATTCAAAAGCTGTTCTGTGGGTAGAGAGAATTACTTAATATTATTTCAATGTTGAGTAGCCTATTTCCTTTAAATTTGTCACTTCTGCATTTTTATTAGCATTCTCTTGATTTCTTCAGGAACCACCCAGTCATAACTTTTTATTTGCTGTCTTTACAAATTATGTCTCACTCCCTTTTCAAAGCAGTTCTTTGTCAAGTTGAACATTAAGTGACCATTCATGAAAAGATGAAATCTCAAGATCCTCAAAACTTAATCCATGTCAAGTTTCTTTTTTATGGAACAGAATTAGAAGCAGTATAAAAACTATGCATTACAGATTCATATTCAATTAAATTAGCTCTTGGTTTCTATTTTTTTAATCAGTCTCCTAAGGAAAAGCTTAGAAGAAGCTTCTAACTCCTTGAAGAAGAGCTATGACAGTTTGAAGGGAGAGTGCATATAAATTTAGGATTTGAAATATGATTTTTTAATTAAGGTCAATCTCACTCATTATAAATTCTCATTTTCTGCAAGGCATTGTCATGGCGGAATGCTCTATGTTCAAAATTATCCCAGGTAACAAAGAAAATAGAATAACTGCCTGACCAGGACTTTAACTTATTATTCTGGCTTAATCATAGATAATCAGTAGTAAAAACTTTCCTTTTGGAAGAAGAAAAAACCCATTTCGCTTAAGTTATTTGATCTCTGTTAAACTGAAGGAAAGCTTAACATTTAACTTACGTTAATATTAATGGAGCCATTTGGACATCTTGATTGTATAAATGTTGAGTAAAGTACACTAAGATAGGCAAGAGGCATTTATCTAGTAAGTACACAGATATTCAGTATAATAATCCCCTAGGGAAAACTTTCTTTATAAGCAATCAGAGAAGCCAGTGAATCTTTGATTTGACATTTCTAGAAGCCTGAGGAAAATCTAGGGAATACTGGAAGAGTGTAGGGTGAAGGAGAACCTGATGCCATCTGTTGCCATTCCATTCTAACATAACGCTACAGAACTAAAACCAACTCATGTTTTCATCCTGTTGAGATCAGCTGGGCACACTGCGATGCTTTTGATTTTGTCTAGAAACCTGTCACTTCAGGATAATTTCTGAAGACAAAGTCTGTTTCCCGTTTGGTAGGTGACCTGTTTAATGTTTTCCCTGTGTCTGGGAACTCCTTAGTGTAATTAGCGACCTTTGAACTCCACAACTAATCCTGAGCTATTTTGTATTCCTTACTCATCTTTAAGGCTGGACCTTTCTTTTCTTCAGAGTCCGCTGCCACAATTAAAGAAGAAACAGCTGCATTTCAAAGGGATTCCGATTCCAGAAGCTTAATCGTGATTGACATGTTCTTATTCTAAGCTATAAGACACTCTAAGAGTCCTTTCTTGGGTTAAAACTTCAATCATTTTCTAAAAAATTATCTCACTATGGATTTTATTCATTTTCTTTGATAACTATTCTTTGCATTTTTTAACTTGAAAGATGCTTTGCATTTGCAGTGAATATGAGCATCTACTTCCAGTAAAAGATTTGGATGGTGTCAGACATACTCTAGATGCAAAATTGCTAAATTCCCTTTTAGTGCCAAAATATGATTATGAAATTTGATGTCTATCATAAGGGTAATTATTCTTCAGGAGACCCAAAAGGTACAAGATGTGTTAAATTTCTGAAAATGTACTCTAAAAAAAGTAGTTCATGAATTTTGTAAAACCCTTCTTCATTTTTTTACTGAACAATATTTTTAAAACTTTTTAAAGCCACCAATACTCTTATGATGTAAGGTAATACCCTTACAGGGATGGGCACTTTTTATTTTTCCTTTTTAAATTATTGATTCAAATGTCAGGTTTGAATTAAATAGCCTTATCAGGAATTCTTAAGGGAATTATTTGTGTAAAAAGTTTTTTTTTTGTTTTGATTAAACAGTAGTCTGTCTCATAAACTTTTTTTTATTTCTGAGTTAAAATTATGGTGGCTTTTATACATTGTATGCTTTAAGGTCTTTCAAAGCACAGTTTTTACACAGTAACAACTAATATTTTTCTTTTATTTTTTATTATAGTATTTCACACTGCTTTACAGACATTCGTAGACTCCTGTACCACCCGTGTGAGGTAGGTAGGTCGAGTTATCATCCAGAGCCTCTGTGGGGACTGCTGCCATAGCAGAATGGTTGTTTCTAAGACAAAGGTCAGAAAAGGGATGTTAATAAACAGTCCTCAGGTTTAAGGGACTTTTTTAGGATTACATCTTAAATTCCAACAAATCAGATTTAGGAGTTACTGAAAGTGAAATTGATCCATCCCTCATCCAAACTTTGCAATACTTTCCTGTTCTGACATCATTTAGATAGTTAGCTGTATTATCAGATTAGAAACCATTGTATGCGGCTGCTGAAAGGAAAAGGAGGCAAAAAGCTAAACATGGGATGAATTCTGAACCTTTTAACCTGGCTGAAGTACGTTGGTCCCTGTTATGCAAATACCTTCAATCCTCTGCTAAGTTCGGTGGAAATAATTTTCTTGAATGACAGGTTTATTCAGCAAGGATTCAGTTGGTGATTAATCCCCCTTTGATCTAGGGTATTTCACTTAACTACCAGTTACCTCGTTCTGACAAAGTGCAACTGAGATTAGGGAGATCACTAGAACACTACCAGGGTGTGCGTTTATTCTCTCTAACCTTTTAAAGCAAGGGCCAAGAATGCAATTTATTTTCAGTATTTGAAGATGTAAAGTCCTGTCTAAGTTAGAAAGTCAATTGAATACCAAATGAAGTTTATTTCTTTACGTAATAGAACAAACATTTTCTTTTTGCTTCGACTAACAATGATTTTAAGAAACATAGGCTTTGAAGAAAGAAGAAACAAAGACTACATTCTAAGTATATCTTCTAGTTTTGTTTCATGTACTAGAATGTATACTTATTGGCCCTGAGATAAACCAAAAATCAAAGCAGTGGCTATAACTTAGGTTGAAAAAATGCTTCTATTTTATTAAACTGCATTGTTTCTCCCTGCCCTCCCCCCATTAAAAAATGTCATGCTATGTGGTAAAGAAATCCAATGAGGAAAACATATTGTAATACACAGTTATTCATCTTAAGACTTATGGTTTCAAAGCTTTATTTGTTAACTTAGTCCTTCCTTGAGAAAAAGGGGCTTGTTATATTGCCACCATAAGAATAATCACATTCTTTTCCAGAATGATGTTTTTTTTTTTCCATAAAGGTAAGTGATGCCATTACAAAAATAATCCAGATTATTTTAAATTATCAAAATAACTACTTTCTGCTATATTGTTTACTATTTCTTCTGCCTTTTTCTCATTTAATTGGTTACTCTTCTTCCATAACTTTGAACTTTAAAATACTTTATGGAATTTTGCACAATATTTTAAGAATAAAATTTTAAGACGTGTTTTATGGTAGGCTTCTTAAAGAATTAGCTTTTGAAAACTATTAGCAACATCAGTGTCAATATTCATCTTCCAAGATACCAAATATGGAGATTTATTCCTTAAGTATATTTCAAGTTTGACTCTTTAAAAAAGAAACATGATAATTTTTAACAAAAATAGTTTTAAAACACTAAATTATTGATTAATTTTATTACAGACAAGGCATTTTTTAAATGCTTTATAATTTGTTCATTATTCTAGTAGGACTTTAGGATACAAGTTACATGTTTAGATAACTTTCCCCACACATTTTTTTTGTCTCAAATATTCTGTGATCCAATTTCTGAATTGAAACAATGACTTGTACACATCTAATTCATGTTGGTGCCAAGCCAGTCTCTCTAGCTCCAATTTAGTAACCAATCTGTTTCTAAATATCTTCTGATAGCAAGTTACCTAACCAAAACAAAATTGACCTTCTCACTTGGGCAGCACATATACCAAAGCAAAATTGAGAAGCAGAAAAAAGATAGAAGGGCAGGATCCCTGGCTATATTGCTAAGAAACTAGTATGTTTAATAATTAACTACTCTATGCAGTCAATATTTAGTTGATAAATGTTGCAGTATATTTTGAAATATGCCATCAGAGACTCTAGATGAAACGTATGTATACACATATGTGTGTGTATTTGTGTAATATATGTTACTGTATCTGACTTGGTGGGTTTCCCTATGAAATGTTTGTGTTAATGTCAAAGGAAGAGTATTTAAAGTCAAATATCTTCTCTCCAAACATGTTAACAGTAATGGAGAGGCTCAATAAAATGAAAATTAATGGAGAGCTCATGCAATTACTCTGAAAAATTACTCTTAGGAGCTAAAGCCTTTTCAACCAGCTTCTAATGTTTTTTCATCAGCTGTTTTATGGAGATGATAATGTTATTGTGTATGTATAGCCTGGAGCAGTCAATGCCTTATCTGTATTACTAGTTTACTGTGAGGTCCAGATTGCTTTCTTTAGGCCCTGACTAATCTGTGTAATTGTCAGTAGTGTGGTGCTAATGTACGGTGAGTAACATTTATGGATTGACAGGTACCCTGGGATGGAAACCACCTACTGAATTGTTTTTTCCAGTAAGACATGTGGAAATTTGCATGTCTTAATAATCCATTGAACATTTGAAGTCAAACTGTATTTTTCTCCTTTAAATGTCTTCTTTTTAAATGATAGTATCTGTAAAAACAATATTGTTTAGTTAATATACTACTATTAAAAAAATGAAAAATGAATCATTATGCCTCTTAAAATTTTTACTTTTTCTTTCAAAGGACTTGAGTGCCCTCTGCAGGCTATAAAGGGATAATTAATGACTGTATTCAAACCCTGTGATTTTTTTCACTTTAAGAAGCATAGCCTGAATTAAGTGGGATCCATTTTATTTATATTGTTAGCTTTGTTAATTTGTCAGTGATTGAAGCTAGAGTTCCTTTGTCAGTTTTATAGTTGTATTTAGTGTGAAAAGTATTATTACCATTGATTTTCCAAATCACTTAGCTGGGGCTCTTTAAATGTTGGAACTATATACATTGGAACTAATAATACACATTTCCTCATAGAAAGGAGATCAGGAAAACATTTAGCTATTTTGAAATTTATTGGGGCTGTAGAAAATAACTTGGTTATTTACCTTTACATTTCTAGGGTATTATACATTTGGTATGAAGCCTTTTTCAATATGTATCATGTAAAATTTTTAAATTACATACAAGTTCTATGTATTGATCTTGTTGATGAGTGGTGATTGTGTTCAAGTTAAAAAGCTTCTTAGAATTTCTTTAAAGAAAGAATTAAACAGATAATGGTTTGTTGTGTTATTGTATAGGCCTGCTAACTAAAAAGAGCATTTCTGTTTGAAGAGCAAAAAGCAGAGGTTTCATTGAGTCCCTCATTTCAGTGTACCCATACTTTCTCAGCAGGTGTAACAGTTCTGTTCCTAAGAATATAGGAGTTCATTTTGTATGTAAGCTATAGAACCGGAGTGCCAGTGGCACTTCTGATTCACTTAAAGCTGCCAGGGAAACTAAACATGATGAGAACAAGGGGAATGACTGGGTCAAATTAATAGAAATAGATCTTTTTGCAAGCAACATAATGATCCTGATCATCAACCTTGAAAAGTAAATTGGAACAAGCAAATTGCTGTTGAAAAATTCTTTCAGCACTCTGCTGTTGCTACTCAGCTAGTCATGGCTCAGCCAGGGGCAAGGAAAAAAAATGCACTCAGTTTTGTATTAACAAAGGCAACATTATTAAAGTGAATGTTTGCATTGTGTTTATTGAAGTGTTCAAAGAATATTTGTTGCATCTTCAACCTACTCTTCTCCAGACTAGTACGGTGCATGAGTGATAGTAAAAATGAGTTATGTATACATTTTAGAAAGATAACTGACATTTAACTTAAATGTTTCTGAATGATCTTCAAAATATTTAAGCATCAGACTTCAATATTCTTTTTTGAAGATTTTCATCTAAGAAATGTATCCCCTAAAAAAAAAAAAGACTCATTTGCTTGACTATACTACTTCAAATTACTTCCAAATGCTCAATAAAACTTTCCTCCCAGAAACAACAGTGCATAGGGAATAATGGGCTGAAAGCAATCAAACAAAAAATGAAAACAGCTGTGAAGTTGCTGAAGTGAATGTATAATAATATATTTTATGTGCATTGGAGAAACAGCGTGGTAAGTGTGAGCACTTGTGTGAGCTACAGTTGTCTTGAACTACCTCATAAAAACTAAGCTGAAAAAAAAAACTAAGCTGAGAAAAGTCAAGACAGCAAATGATAATATGTCAGTCTGACATTTAAAAATTTAAGAAGTATTATATGTACTGGTAAAATGGGTAATTAATAAAAGTTCAGAAAGAATTTTAGCTTTCACCTATCTAAAATGAACAACTTAAATCACTTATATTTTAGGAGTAAAAAAAGTACAGTACTTAATGGGGATTAAAGTACAGTATTTTACTTGGTCTCTTAATAAGTTGTTAATGAATGCAGTTCAGTATTCTGCAGTCTCCTATGCACTGACTAATTTCTGAAGAACTGTTTTCTTAGTTTCACCACCAGGACAGGTTGTCAGTCTTCAACATTTCAACCTAAAAATTTATCTGGCACAATTAGCAAAGATTATTAGCCCATGCTGGAGGCTGTTGAGAACCTCTTTGCCAGATATTTTATTATTTACCATGTCTATAACATACATTTACAGAGTATTGTATATTTATTAAAGTCCAGAAAGAATTGATAAAAATTACCTTAAAGTTATGAATTACTATATAGAAGTTTATATTTAAAATGAACTTTAACATTTCCCTAAAGAACTATCTTTGTCCATAATCTTTAAAAACTTTTTAATTTTTTAAATTTATTTTCAGTGTAACAGTATTCATTGTTTTTTGCACCACACCCAGTGCTCCATGCAATCCGTACCCTCTCTAATACCCACCACCTGGTTCCCCCAACCTCCC
Source organism: Enhydra lutris kenyoni (assembly GCF_002288905.1). Taxonomy (NCBI): domain Eukaryota; kingdom Metazoa; phylum Chordata; class Mammalia; order Carnivora; family Mustelidae; genus Enhydra; species Enhydra lutris. The sequence continues at coordinate 53,730,287 of NW_019154088.1, forward strand.
ACCCCCCGCCCCTTCAGAACCCTCAGATTGTTTTTCAGAATCCATAGTCTCTCACGGTTCACCTCCCCTTCCAATTTCCCTCAACTCCCTTCTCCTCTCCATCTCCCCTTCCTCCATGCTATTTGTTATGCTCCACAAATAAGTGAAACCATATGATAATTGACTCTCTCTGTTTGACTTATTTCACTCAGCATAATCTCTTCCAGTCCCGTCCATGTTGCTACAAAAGTTGGGTATTCATCCTTTCTGAGACAGGCATAATACTCCATAGTGTATATGGACCACATCTTCCTTATCCATTCGTCCGTTGAAGGGCATCTTGGTTCTTTCCACAGTTTGGCGACCATGGCCATTGCTGCTATAAACATTGGGGTACAGATGGCCCTTCTTTTCACTACATCTGTATCATTGGGGTAAATACCCAGTAGTGCAATTGCAGGGTCATAGGGAAACTCTATTTTTAATTTCTTGAGGAATCTCCACACTGTTCTCTAAAGTGGCTGCACCAACTTGCATTCCCACCAACAGTGTAAGAGGGTTCCCCTTTCTCCACATCCTCTCCAACACATGTTGTTTCCTGTCTTGCTAATTTTGGCCATTCTAACTGGTGTAAGGTGGTATCTCAATGTGGTTTTAATTTGAATCTCCCTGATGGCTAGTGATGATGAACATTTTTTCATGTGTCTGATAGCCATTTGTATGTCTTCATTGGAGAAGTGTCTGTTCATATCTTCTGCCCATTTTTTGATATGATTGTCTGGTTTGTGTGTGTTGAGTTTGAGGAGTTCTTTATAGATCCTGGATATCAACCTTTTGAGGAGTTCTTTATAGATCCTGGATATCAACCTTTTGTCTGTACTGTCATTTGCAAATATCTTCTCCCATTCTGTGGGTTGCCTCTTTGTTTTGTTGACTGTTTCCTTTGCTGTGCAGAAGCTTTTGATCTTGATGAAGTCCCAAAAGTTCATTTTCGCTTTTATTTCCTTGCCTTTGGAGACATATCTTGAAAGAAGCCTAAAATTTGTATGGAATCAGAAGAGACCCCGAATCGCTAAGGAAATATTGAAAAACAAAAATAAAACTGGTGGCATCACGTTACCTGATTTCAAGCTTTACTACAAAGCTGTGATCACCAAGACAGCATTGCACTGGCATAAAAACAGACACACAGACCAGTGGAACAGAGTAGAGAGCCCAGATATGGACCTTCAACTCTATGGTCAAATTATCTTCGACAAAACAGGAAAAAATATACAGTGGAAAAAAGACAGTCTCTTCAAAAAATGGTGCTGGGAAAACTGGATAGCTATATGTAGAAGAATGAAACTCGACCATTCTCTTACACTGTACACAAAAATAAACTCAAAATGGATAAAAAACCTCAACGTGAGACAGGAATCCATCAAAATCCTAGAGGAAAATATAGGCAGTAACCTCTTCGATATCAGCCACAACAACTTCTTTCAAAAAAAAAATCCTTTTAAATAAAGCAAATACCAAGCCTCTAACTCTACTTTTGCTAAGGAAGTAATCAGAAAAAGTGGTTAGTAATGTGCATAGCTTAATAATGGCAAGAGGACTTTTTAACTGATGTGGATATCAGTGGCTTCATGCCCAGGATATGTGTTTTCTTCTATTAAAAGAACATGCCATTATATCTAATATTGAAGACCTAAACACAATTGAACATAAGATGTGACTTCACATTAAAAATTACTGTGTAATCTAGTTGAAAGGGAGACCTTAATTTAGTCAATAAAAACTCAATGTTAGGGCCCCTGGGTGGCTCAGTGGGTTAAATCCTCTGCCTTCAGCTCAGTTCATGATCCCAGGGTCCTGGGATCGAACCCTGCATTGGGCTCTCTGCTCAGCTTCCCCTTCTCTTCTCTCTGCCTGCCTCTCTGCCTACTTGTGATCTCCATCTGTCAAATAAATAAATTAAATCTTTAAAACAAAAAAAGAAAGAATTCAATGTTAAACTTTATTGTATTGTACTCTTACGAGCCACTCCAGAACTAAACACAAAAACAAAAAATAGTATCTGATTTTGGATGGTACCTTATGACTCCCACAATGTATTAGCATTGTAATATGGAAGGCTACTTCTATACATTTGTTAATACAGAAACTGTCCAAAGAAGTGATGGTTGGTATTCCCCAGGCAAACAGGACAAAAGAGCATCCCAAAGACAACATCATATCTGTGCAGGTCTGACAAACAGAATTCCAGAAACCTGAACATCTAAGATAGTAAATGTATACATGGAATATTTTTTTGGTTTCCAATGTTTGAGATTTGGAGAGATAAATATAAATTTCTAAGGAAATTATTGCTATATTTAACTTCCACCCTAGGATGCAAATACAAAAGCACATCTGCCTACTAAATCTACATTCCTCCACTCTATCTCCCTTTCCTTGATAATTTTGAATGCCTATTCACATATGATAGTATGAGATTTGCCTCCGTGTGATCAATGAATAAAACAGAATGGTGTATGAAGAGGATTATAAAGAAAATATGTAAGTGAAGAACTTATATAACTTGGTAGAGTAAAATACGTTATATTTGATAAGCTAATGTTTTCTCTAGTTCACCTACAGTAGAACTTCTACCTTCAGAAAATATTCTAAGCCTTGTTTCATTTGAATATGTATACGTGCACATATATACATGTGTATAAGTAAGTAAAACAAGAGAAATATAAGCTCCAGAGCACTGGTCTCACCTATTAGTTTACAAATCTTTCCTCCACCTCCCAAGCCAATATTTTGAACTTCTTGAGGACAATGACATTTATCTTCCCATCTTTGTATTCCCAGTGCCATGAGAAAAACAAAAGAAGCTTAGTCTTGATTCAGTGGAGTAGTAAAATGTTAAATACATAATAAAGCAGATTGTCTTTCCACCTAAAACAAATCAATGGTGTTTGAGTGATTATGGTTTTGCATGTGTGTATAAGAAGTTCATTGTTCAAACAGTGGTTCAGTCCACATTCAGCACAGGTGATTTCTGCCCTGTGATTGCCATCTATAGCACTATTCAGAGAAATTGTCACCATTTGTGACACTTCTTCAGACATACTGTGCAGAGCTTTGGTTCAGCCTGTTAGACCAGCAACAGCTGAGGCCTGTGGTTGCTGCCCATCATAGGACACATTCTTTGCAGTTATGCTTCAGTGAACCTTAAAGCCCTTGGTGCTCCCTTCTTAGAAATCCTTTCTGGAACTCATTCTACAATGGCTTTGTGAGTTCCCCACTATTCACCAGAGTTGATCCTGATTTTGTTCAATATAATATGACCTGATATGCTATGACTCCTCTCATCCCATAAAGCCAGAACTTTCAGTGATTCCCATATACTGATGTAATAGTGTCACCAGTATCCAAGAATTCCAAATGATTATTTTGAACATATCCATTAACCACAAAGGCAGAGTGGTGTAGAGGAAATCTACAACCTTTTTTCCATAACCACAAAGGCAGAGCGGTGTAGAGGAAATCTATAATCTTTGAAATCATACACAGCTGATTTCAAAACCTGCCACTTACAAGTTGGGTGGTCCTGGATAAATTACTTAACTTCTGTGATCCTCCCTTTCCTCCTAGCTTCATAGGATTATTGCTTTAAATGATACCAAATTATCTGCATAAGTATTCAATGTTCTTTCCCTTCTATATCATAAGTTAAGAATGGCCTTTTCATGTAACCGTCTTTGCTTATAATTAGACAGTTATACCTTCAGATTATCAAAATTATATGAGCTGTCCATTTGACCTTGGTGGGGATTTTTGGTTTTATTCTTGTTTTTTTAAGTAAGTTCTATACCCAACATGCGGCTGGAGCTCACAACCTCAAGATCAAGAGTCACATGTTCTGCTGTTTTGTGGTTCCTTTGACGTGAGGAACCATGAGCAGCAAAGTCTCCTGTGACCCTGTAGGAGGTGGTACAGGAAGTCCTACATGGGAACCATGTGCTGGAAGTTTTTGGAGACGGTGGAACTGCAGATCAGCCTGAAGAACTATGACCCTCAGAAGGACAAACGTTTCCTGGCTGCCATCAGTCTTAAGTCCACTCCCTGCCCCAAGTTCTTCATATGTGTTTTGAGGGACCAGTGGCACTTTGATGAGGCCAAGGCAGTGGATATCCCTCACATGTCCCTCATATGGACATGAAGCACTAAAGAAACTCAACAAGAATAAAAAATTAGTCAAGAACCTGGCCAAGAAGTAGGATACATTTTTGGCTTCAGAATCTCTGATCAAGCAGAGCCCACGAATTCTGGGCCCAGGCCTGAATAAGGCTGGCAGTTTGCCTTCCTTGTTGACCCACAATGAGAACATGGTGGCCAAAGTAGACAAAGTGAAGTCCACCAACAAATTCAAGATGAAGGTGCTGCATCTTGCAGTGGCTGTTGACCACATAAAGATGACAGATGATGAGCTTGTGTACAACATCCACTTAGCTGTCAGTTTCCTGGTGTCATTGCTCAAGAAGAACTGGCAGAAAGTCTGGGCTTTATACCTCAAGAGCACCATGGGCAAGCCCCACCACCTGTACTAAGGCACAGTTTAATAAACCCCAGTGCTTCCATTTAAAAAAAAAAAAAAGAGCCACATGTTCTACTGACTAATCAGTTAGGTGTCCCTTTTGGGCTTGGGTTTTATATGTTCAGCTGTATCTTATCTTGTAGGGATGCCTACTCCACTGCTTGACCGGGCCCTTGGAATTAATAAACCAGCTGTAGAATTGAGTGGGTGTGTTTTTTTATTTTATTGTGTTATTTAAATTTCAGCTAATATACAGTGCAATATTGGTTTCTGGAGTGAATTCAGTGATTCATCACTTACACAGGTGTAAGAGTTTTATAAACTTTACTAAAGTTTAACAATTCATCATTATTCATAGGAGGACATTCCCTCAAAATTCGTACTATAAGGTTTGAAAAAAACAGTCATCTGCCAAAAGTGAGACTGAATGAAAATAAAATCCGCCAATAGAAACATCGAACAAATAACAATAATAGCCCACAAACCTTTAATAGAGCTTGATTCTAGAAGGTTTTTCTGTATGTCGTCCAAGATGTAGTCTATGCCATTCATAACTAATTGTTACATGTGAAAGTCATTTCTTCATAAGATGAACCACTGATTAAACCTGAGTCTGATGTCTGGTAAGGAAATGAATGTATCCGGAATATTGTGAAACTTACATTTATGTGACATACTGTACTAGGTATAGGAAAAAATGTAAAGATTGCTTGCTTTCCCAGAATTTATAATCTAAAAGATATAGAAATGTTTTAAGTATTAGCTGTCATCCCTGGAGTTTTCCTGAAATACTTTTTCCTATAAATAATAGGAAAATATTTATTCAGTTGGTAACATAATTTTTAATGTCAAACTGCTTGATTTATTGATATAATAAAACACTTCTTGAATTGTCAAATTTAGCTTCCTGGAAATCTAAAGTTACAGAACAAGGATACTTAAATCTTAGAATGCTAAAAAGGGTTGAAAATAATTTGCTCTTTCCCCACAGAATAGGGACATTTTGTTTACTTTTGTTTTACTGACCCTTTTGCCCAAATTAGCTTGATTGAATAAAATACCCTAAGCTGCAGAGTTCTGATAGAAGGTGGGCATATTTCTTCATCTTCCCCAGATCTGAGTCTCGACCACAATGCCAAGCCTCTCTGATGTCTGAAAGTGGAAAAATGAATGGTAGGATAACTTTGAGGCCTCTGAGACCCTCAGTAACTCCCGCTGAAGACCACTCCTCTACACCCAAGGAAGGGAGGACCTTCCTAACTTCCCAGTCCTGCATCAGAGGGTTCCCTGGGGATGCCCAGTTGGTGGCGCCTGAGAGCTTCCTAGGGACTGCATGAACCCACAGCTACTAATGAGTATTTCTCTTTACGTTTCTGTTTCTAGCAAATGCACTGGTTTTACATTTTTAGTAGTCATATAAAGTTTCCTCCTTAAATATAAATTAAAATTGAATATATAACAGTATAAACTATACTGGAATTTAAATTAAATTTAAAAAATTGAAAATGGGGCGCCTGGGTGGCTCAATTGGTTAAGCGACTGCTTTCAGCTCAGGTCATGATCCTGGAGTCCCGGAATCGAGTCCCGCATCGGGCTCCCAGCTCTACGGGGAGTCTGCTTCTCTCTCTGACCTTCTCCTCGCTCATACTCTCTCTCACTGTCTCTCTCTCAAATAAATAAATAAAATATTAAAAAAAATAAATTGAAAATGAACATTTATAAAGAAAGGTATCGAGTAAATAATAGTTCAGGTGGTATACGGTGAACAGAAAGGTGGAAACGCAGATGAGTGTAGAAAAATTATTTTGGGGGGGTTTTGAAAATCAGAATTCGACACTTAGGGAATCTAAAATAGGAGTAACTTTTCATTATGCTGCTCAAGATAGTTTTTCAGTAAAGTCCTTGGAGGGGCTAATAAGCAGTGTAGTCTGTGGAGAATATACTCTGGCTTTTGGGCTAGGCAGACACAATTCAAATGCCATCTCTGCACAAGTCAGCCATGGGCCCAGGCTCCTCACTTATAAACCAGGAGTCTTAACCTCATAAGGTTGGTGTATGAATTAAATGGCATAGTACACAGAAAGAAAAAGTACATAGGTGTTGCTCATTCATTCCTTTTGACTCACCCTTGAATAATGTCAGCTGTTTCATTTTCTTCATAACTTCTGAACTGGAAGTAGTTCCCAATTATTTCCATTCCAATTTTTTTTTTTTTTGGTAATGTGCTAGCAAAATGTGGGAAAACAGCATATTGAATTCCCATATTTACCGCAGTACAGAGAAGTTCAAAGTTTGTGTTAGTGGCAAAGTCAGATGTAGATTTTCTTTTTTCTTTTTTTATATATTTATTTCAAAAGATTTTATTTATTTATTTGTCAGAGAGAGAGAGAGAGAGCACAAGCAGGCACAGAGGCAGCAGAGACAGAGAAAGAAGCAGTCTCCCTGCTGAGCAAGGAGCCGATGTGGGACTTCATCCCAGAACCCTGGGATCATGACCTGGGCTGAAGGCAGCAGCTTAACCGACTGAGCCACCCAGGCGTCCCAATTATGTATTTTTTAAAATATTCTTTTTTAAAAATTTGTACTGTGTTATGTTAGTCACCATAAAATACATCATTTGTTTTTGATGCAATGTTCCAAGATTCATTGTTTATGTACAACACCCAGGGCTCCATGCAATATGTGCCCTCCTTAATACCGACCACCAGGCTCACCCGTCCCCACCCCCCCAAACCCCCCCCTTTGTTTCTCCAAGTCCACAGTCTTTCATGGTTCATCTCCCCCCTCTGGTTCCCCCCCGCCCCGTTCACTTTTCCTTTCCTTCTCCTAATATCCTCCATGTTATTCCTTACGGTCCACAAGAAAGTGAAGCCATATGATAATTGACTTTCTCTACTTACTTCACTCAGCATAATCTCCTCCAGTTCCATCCATGTTGATGCAAAAGTTGGGTGTTCATCCTTTCTGATGGCTGAGTAATATTCCATTGTGTAAATGGACCACATCTTTTTTTATCCATTCGTCTGTTGAAGGACATCTTGGCTCTTTACACAGTTTGGCTATTGTGGAGATTGCTGCTATGAACATTGGGGTACATATGGCCCCCCTTTTTTTTCACTACATCTGTATATTTGGGGTAAATACCCAGTAGTACAATTGCCAGGTCATAGGGTAGGTCTATTTTTAAATTTTTGAGGAATCTTCACACTGTTTTCCAAAGTGCCTGTACCAACTTGCATTCCCACCAACAGTGTAAGAGTTTTCATCTAGTTAAGCTAACCAGCCTCACTGCTTCTCCTTTTATGCACAGAATAAATGAACTTAAACACATATACGTTCTTCTAACAGATAATTTTCCTCTGCTTTGGTAACTAAAAGCTAAGAGCTGAAATGTTGACCTTTATTCAACATTTTCTAGAGCTTTTAAAATATATTTTTGGTTATCATCTTTGTATTGTGTTCCTTTTACTATTCTCTATTTTCTCCTTGTATCTAATTTTTATTTGATATTACTATCCTATTATATGGATTTTCATTAATTGATCTTTATTGTCATATCCTTTATTGTTGGTTTCCTCAAGTCATTTTTAGAATAAGTTTAAGAATAATTATATATGCAAAATAGTGTAGTTAACCTACCACTGATAATGTTCTAGGCAAAATTTAAGAGAAAAGATTGGAGAGAATTTAATATGATCCTGAAACTGGTCATGTCAGACAGTTCCCTAGTGACTTCTAACTTTAAGCAGTTCATTCTTGCTAAAACGCAGTGAACTTAGTTAATGCCACCAATTATTGCTTTATATCAAAAGCCATTAGAATCTGTTTGACTATTTTTTTAAAATGAGACTCACTTCACTAACTGTACCAGCTTATGTATTCAAATGCGTATCGTCCTTCAAATTAGTCTCCTCTAGAGATGATTCTAGTGAATCCATCATAGCCAGAAAAATAATGAGGGGACTTCTCTTTGCAAAAGCCTTCAAAGCTAATTTAGAAGCTACAGAAGAAAAATAAACTTTATGATTGCCTCTTCTCTTTAAATAAAACCCATTTTATCTAGCTTAATCAACTGTCTTATATTCATGGGACTCAATTTTTAAGAAATCAAATATTTGGATGAATATGCCACATGATTTGAAGGCCATTCACAAAGAAAACGGAATTTCCAGAAAGACTTGGTACGATGACAGACTCAATGGAATAAGTGTTTAGTTAACCAAAGAGACTACTTTGAAGCTCTGTTGCAAGTTTGGGTGTTTGTTTCTAAATGCATCTCAGTAATAAGCACATCCCATACAGATAATTTACAGGTTTCTAGGAAGCCAAAATATTTTCAATATCAAGATTTATTTGAGTTTTGTTTGATTAAAGCATAAAAATAAAATTTTTAAATAAAAATAATAATTTGGGGGTCTTTATAGCAAAGATCTATTTTGATAGGAAAATTGCAGCAATTGAAACTCTAGTGTAGAGAACTGGGGCTGCCTAAAATGAAGGGCAAATAACGGAGTAGTTATGCATGTGTTTTCATATTCTAATTTGAATACTTTATCAAGAGAAACTAAAAATTATATTTTATAGGTCATTCTCATTCTTATAACAATCTTGTGATTGTTTGTATTTAATGTTAAATATTACCTGACATTTTTAGTTCAATTATTTTTAGCTGTTCACCCACAAAGGCAATAAAGCTGACATAATTACCCCCTTTTAATTCACAAGAGACATGTATTTACCTAATTGTTATAAGGCTTTTCAAGCTAGCATGCTGTTACTGTGACAAGACTACTTTGAACACACAGTAGGTAAAATAATATCGTCTGTTGCACAGCAACCTCAATAGCTGAATGTTAATTTAACCAGTAAAGACAAAGTAATGGTAATAATAAGAACTCCTTTCTTCTGATGAAGTTAAAAATGGAACTCAAATTGTACTTACATGGCTCATTGGCTTAGTAATCACTGGAAAAATCAACCACAGGGCAAAGCCTTATTGCAAAGCAGCAACTAGTTACTAGATCCTAGTTGAAGATATCAGTGTAGAATCAGTGTAGATATTAGTGGCATACTAGAGTATTTGGCACCTGGAGTAGATTATTTTTAATACCTATCACCTCCATGTGATAAAATTATTTTCAGTGATAATCATGAAAGGAATAAGAATGATGTCCAGAAAAGGAATTCAGATAGTGAAAATTGTCTTTTATTGACCGTATGTATATGGATATTTTGGGGAGGTGTTTTTTTTTTGTTTTGTTTGTTTGTTTTTTTTTTTTTTTTTGCATAATAATCATGCCAATGGGGGAAAAAATAAAATGAAATATTTATTACAGAACAAATAAAAAGTATGAATACTTATAAGTTACACTAATGCACTTTAAAGGGGGGAACTTAATACCTACACAGTGGTCTATCACAGTTAATGCATAATAGCATACAGTAACTGATATAATTTTAATAAAATCAAAACATCTGTAAAAAGTACAATTTAGATAACTAAATCATACCACTACGTAGCATTCTATTTCCTTGAGTTATTCCTTTTTTTAAAGCTTTTTTAAAAAAAGATTTAATTTATTTATTTGACAGACAGAGATCACAAGTAGGCAGAGGGGCAGGCAGGGCAGGGGTGGGGGGAGGGAAGCAGGCTCCCTGTTGAACAGAGAGCCTGATGCGGGTCTTGATCCCAGGACCCTGGGATCATGACCTGAGCCAAAGGCAGAGGCTTTAACCCACTGAGCCACCCAGGCACCCTCCTTGAGTTATTTTTTACTTGAAAAAAAAATGATTAACAATAAAAAAGAAATACTAATTCAAATAAAATTCAATACAATTCAAATAAAATACAATACAATTCAATTCAATACAATACAAAAAAAATTGAATACAACAAAAGAAATATAATTCAAATAAAATTCAATAAAAAAGAAATACAATTCAAATTTAGTAAGAGATTCAATGTTTGAAAAAAGATTTACACTTTTCAGGCAAAAAGTTCATATTTCAGATTTAGCGTGTTGCCTCACTGTTGTAATAAAAACTTCCCAGGGACACGTGGGTGGCTCAGTCGGTTAAGTGGCTGCCTTCAGCTCAGGTCATGATCCCAGGGTCCTGGGATCAAGTCCCGCATCGGGCTCCTTGCTCAGCGGGAAGCCTGCTTCTCCCTCTGCCTGCTCTGCCTGCTTGTGCTCGCTCTCTCTCTCTCTTTCTGACAAATAAATAAAAAATCCAATAAAATAAAAAATCCTATAAAATGACAAATAAATAAAATCCTAAAAAAAAAAAACAACTTCCCAGAATGACTGGATTGAAGTGACTCAAGTTGTTTCTTAATCTTTAAAATCACTATGCTAAATTATAAATTTCAAGTATACTGTTTAAACACAGTATTATGGAGTACCACGAAGTTTGAAGATCGAAATTGCCTTCAGAGCAGGCTTTAACAATCCTCAATAGCTATTACTATGGAAAGGAAAGGATGCAGCCAAGTCCATGTGTGGGGGCTGAGGTATAATTGGGAATTCTCCAAATTAACTTACATGCAGGATGCATTGTTTCTTAAAGGTAAGTTATCAGAATATACTAATCTGTGATTTATATATATTTTATTTCAACTCAACAATAACCACAGGAATTATTTAGAATTTAGACCCACAAAATACAGTTTTGGAGAGAATTGTTTCACCACTAACATTGTTTAGAATTGTTGGCACGTGACAATAAAAACCATACCAATGTTTGGTCAGTTTTATTGTTGTGTTTAAGCTTCTCTACAATGCCTACCTCAGAAGGTGACCACCCTGCCCTAAACACATGACAGCATACTTTCATTTCATCTCAGCCTACAAAACAGGCTTTGTTTTGTGCCAGTACATCAAAGGAAGAAAACACTCAGAGATGTTCTGCACCAATCTTTACATGTTCATCAGTATTCACTTAGTGAGAAGAACCAAGAGTTATTAGTAAAATTAACAGTTATTAAATAACTGTGTGTCACTGCTTTCCAGGGCCATTGTACACCATGACTAGTTCTGCATCATATCCTACCATTAACACTATAAAGCCTTTTTTTTAAATTTTATTTAACCCATTTAACTGGAGAAGAAACTCAGAGCAGGCCTTAAGTAGGCAGCAGACTCTCGGCATGTTTGCTTCATCTTTGAGCACATTCCTGGTTTCCACTCTGTTCCTTCCCCAATCCTAGAATCTCAGTGCTACTGTATCCTAGATTTCTGGGACCAGTTCAAAGTTTCTGTGTCCCAACTCAAGTATTAGGAACCTGTGCGTTCCACCATTCAGAGGAATTGCTTTTCAAATAGGACTGCAGAGTGAGTAAAGCTTAGCATAAAAACCAAAGGGGTAATTTCTGACACTGAGAGTGTTCTGTATCTTGGGTTATAGGGCCTTCATACCACCTCTCAAGTCACACCACGTCAACCACTCTGCTCATCTTACTCACACGGTCCATCTGATACAGTGACTTATCCTACGTCGTTACCTCAAGATTGCAAATGGGCATCATGAGTTTATGGGAGCTTCTTTCTTGATAAGGATAGGTTTCCAATCTTTTTAATAAAGTCACAAGACTTAAAAAAAAAAAAAAAGGCACAAGACTTTCCTATCCCAAAACTGAAACAGAAGGCAGTGCTGGTGCATATACAATCATGACTATATCACTTATTGTCAGTTTCTTTATCCCAAAAAAGTGGGAAGAAGGCAAGATGACTGGATGATTTCTAAGGTCCTTATCACCTTCTGTATTTCTATTGTACATATAAAACAAATTTTACATGAACCGAATTTTATCATTTCTAGGCACATAATTTTGGGAAAAGAGAAGAGACAAATTGTTAGTAATAGGAAAATGTGATGGCAGTGACAAAGATCACAGGACTCAAGGTTAGGAAAGCAAGTTGTGGAGTTATAAAAATCTTTCTCTTACGGAAGCTTCCTGTTCGGGTTTCTCTCTCTCTCTCTCTCTTATTCTCTCTCTCTTTTCCCTTTCACTTTCCCTTATGGTTTTTGTAGCCCACCATCCCATACCTTGGAGCTCTAAATGTTAACAAAATCACAACAATAAGTAAAATATGTAGTATGTCAGTAGTGATAAATTCTTTAGAGTAAAAAAAAGGGGGGAAGGAGAATGAAGAGTTCTGGGGGATGGAAGTGGGGTACAATTTTTACAACATAATAATGTACAATTGTCATAGAAACCAAAGGCAGGTGTGGTGGGGGGCAAGAGTGAACTTTCTGGTGATCAGAAGAGAGCAGCAAGTGCTATGAAAAACAGCTTCTACACCATTCAGGAAGTGACCTTGTTTATCACAAAACAGCAAGTGTCACAAGGACAGGTGAAGGACTTTTACTTTTCAAATACAGTATCTTCATACAAACTAAATGATTTCAAAACAACTGTGGTGAGGTGTCCAGGTGGCTCAGTCAGTTAAGTGTCCCACTCAATTTTGGCTCAGGTCATGATCTCAGGGTCGTAAGATCGAGCCCCAGGTTAGGTTCCACACTGAGCATGGAGCCTGTTTAAGATTTTCTCTCCCTCTCCCTCTGCCCCTCCTCCCATGCTCTCTAAATAAATAAATAATAAAAACCTCCCTTGAAAAAATAAAATAACGGTGGCAATATCATAAAACACCTAAATTCTAACTGCAGTTGCAAACTACCTTCCAAAACACCAGCAAAATCCACAGATACTAAGGATAATAATGCTTCAAACACCCTATCCCAGGGAATGCTGTTTCTCAATAAGATAGAGTCTGCTATTTGACTTGACATTTTCCTTTTCAGCTTTCTATCAGTAATTATAGGATTTAAACTGAGAAGTTACCTGATTCCTGGAGGCGTGAACTCCAGGGAAGTGTGGTAAGAGAGGCTTCAGTGTTGAACTCATTCTAATCCAGAATTACTGAGGCCAACAGGTGTCCTGGCGGTCCTGGGGTATAAAACGGGAAAAGGCTTACACTGGAGTTGACCTTTGGTCAAAGCCAGCTTCAAGGAAGAGGAGTTGGCCTTCACTTAAGAAGTGCTTTGTCTTGCCCAGAGACTTCTTTGTACAGGTGGGGCCTGCTGGACTGGGGGCACCCATTTTTCAACAGCAACTCCACGTGGCAATAAGAAGCAAGACCAATTGTGGATTAGTGTGATCAAGGTCAGTATTCCAGTTCGTGGGGTGGAAGAGAGGTTGGACCAAGCAAAAGCCTTGTATGCTCTGGATAACGGGAGGGCGGTGGGGCACCTGTTATATGTCCCTATTTATCCATATATTTATGGACGATTTGTAGAACAGTTCAGACAGTTGCCTCCCCAAATTGCAAAAAAATCTTTCACTTCTTAAATTAAAAAGAAACAAAGTCAACTGTTCACCCTCTACCACTCAAGTGAAGTTTAAATCTTGGTCTCCAGAGGGAAATTTTAAGGATTCATTACACACAAATATTTACTTATGCCATACAAATGCGTAATGTTCTAGGCTGATTCTGAACAGAGATTGTAGCAACTAGCATTTGTTAGGCACTTACTGTTGATTAATCCTTAGGCATTTTCTCTCTCAATCCTCCCAATGACCCCTGGAAGTTTGGTACCTCCGTTTCATAGAGGAGGGAAATTGGAGTTTGGCAAGATGGAGTGATGGGCCAGAATCTGGGCACGGGGCAGCCAGTCTCAGGAGTACCCTCCTCTATACAGTGCCTCCCAGGAAGCAAACCTGATTTTTTGGCAGTTGGAATAAAGAGACCTCACATCCCTTTCCAGCACCACCCCCACCAACTGGTCTCCTTCCTAAGACAGGTAAGAGTGAAGTTACTCTAAACCCTGAACTTACTAACACTGATTCAGTCCATCTGCTCCCTAATTAGGTCAGTGTGACCATTTCTCCACTTCTGTCTTTCACAACCCTTCCTTTAACAAGATGTACCACTCAGTTTATGTGTACTTTCCAGCAAGCCTGCCAATGGTACTTGATCGTCAGCCGTAAGATAAACTTTCAGTCCTGACTCCATTTTCACAAGCAAATGACTCACTAAAATTTCATCGTCAAGAGGTGAGAGAAAAACGTAAATGTAATTCTTTGAAATGTCTCCTTTGGGTTCAGGGAACATACATGGTAGGGGCTAATTGTCAGAAAGTTTAATTGTTACCCTCTACCAAGCTTCCCTTGTGCACTGGGGCACACCATAGGTGCTAATAGTGAGAAAATTTGACTGTAGCTCTGCTCTGCTCTCTTCATTAAGCTAATGGAACATTTTGCTTTCATTTTCTCCCTAGGGTGGCCGTAGGAGTACAACCTTATAATTGTTGCTCTTACTGTAATTGGAGGTAGTAGGAGTATATATAATCTTATTGTCTTTCCTATGTGGTGGTAGTTTATTTATGACCTATTGATAATTCCCAGCCAGCAGCAGAAAACTCAGTGAGTATTACATTAGCCTTCCCTCCTAGGAGAGTGCCTACCAAACAAAGACCATTATTAATCAGAGAGAACACGTACTAGGGATGGCCCATCATACCACAAAAAAATGACCCCTCTGGGTATCATGGATATTTCTTTTTTTCAATAAAATTAATGAAGCCTTTTGTCTTTCTTTACCTTTCTTTAGACGTATTAACAAAGCCTCACGAATCTTTCTGGGATTCTGCACATCTTCAAAGAAATGGGGAGCCTTATTCGGCCACTGAAGTCCTTGGAGCATAATGGGCCATGAGCGAAACACCAAAATTTAGCATCCACCACCCTGATTCAGGACACTGGGGTGTACTGAGTACAGCCCAAGGTCAGCAGGACCCTCCCCAGAGGAGGAATATGGGGACACCCTAGGAACCTGTTGATAATACAAATGAGATCTGCTGAGGCACAAACATCTCTATTGCCTAACCTTGACGTCTTACAACATATTTTGATAAAATAACCCTTTAACTATCTTTTACGAGCTGGAACGTCTTTTAGGACACGGAGTATTCTCTGAAAATTCTCCACAACCTATGTGTTCTATTTGCCTTTCATTAAAGGGTCACTATGGAGAACTTGCATATTAACGATTTTGCTGTCTAAAATAGTTCCATTCGAGGACTGTTCCTCACTTCTGAACTGAAGGTATCTTCTGAGGTCAGTACACAGAGCTCATATATATAAACAAGTGAGGCTGACATCCATGAGAACATAGAATTATGTGCCCCACCCCCACTAGATGATTGAACATGCAAGAAATTAAATGGCAGACTGGATGCATAGTCAAATACATGAATTGTCAAAACTTATATTCTGCAAATTGGCATTTGGTCAATTAACTCTTATGTGGCAAGCACAACACTGAAAATCTTCACAGAGATGATTTTATTTTCTACTCCTGTGGTAGTGCAGAACAATGGCCTCCGAACAAGCCTGTGTCCTAATGGGCACAGGTGGGCCAATGTAATCACCAGGATCACTATGAGCAAGGAAAGAGGGTCAGAGTCAGAGAGGAAAATATGACCCCAAAAGCAAAAGTTGAAGTGATGTGGCCATGAGCCAAGGAATGTGGGCAGCCTCACAGGCTGGAAAAGGCAAGAAAATGGATTATCTCTCTAGAGACTCTGGCAAGAATGTGGTCCTGACAACCCATTTAGGACCTCTAACCACGAGGACTATAAATGGTGAGTCCGTGTTGTTTTAAGCCACTAAATCTGGGGTAATCTGTTGAAACAGCAATAGGACACTATATAACTCTCCACAGTTTTATAAAACAGACTCATCATCTCCATTTTATAGTTGAGGGAGCTAATATTTCAGGGATTCGAGTGGTTTAGCTCACCCTGTTTCCTCTCACAACACATGGGGGGTGTGGCCAGTTTTGAGTAGAACTGCATTCTCTCCTGAAGCAGATGTGTTCTCCCAAGGCTCTGGAAAGCTGCAAGATGCACGCATTAGGTACCTTGCTAACTGCACACCTACTCTTTTATCTCCAGGTATCAGATTAGATGACTTTTCTAAAAAAAAAAAGATTTATTATTTATTTGAGGAGGAGCAGCAGCGGGAGAGGGAGAGATAGTCCAAGTGGATTCCCTCCTCAGCACAGAGCCCCAGAGCAGGGCTTGATCCCAGGACCCTGAGATCATGACCTGAGCTGAAATCAAGAGTCAGATGCTTAACCAAGTGGCACCACCCAAGCGCCCCTAGGTTAGAAGACTTTTTCATAAGCTTAGCTGAGTTTTTTATTTTCTAAAAAGGTGGCAGTTTTGTGAATATTAACTCAGCATTTCTGAAACCAGAGCTTCTTATATTGTTCCTTCTTTTAGCAGAAATTTTCCTTTGTCTCACCATTCAAGTTTAGACTCAAAAACTATACCAGGAGGGAATAAACAGTCTGTGAGGGGAAGGGACTTAATTGTGTTTCCCAGTTTGCAACAATAACTGCAATCAGGTAGGGTCTTAGAGAAAGATGTCATATTCCAGTTTCAATTTGGCAGCCCACATAAATGGAGAGTGTACTTTTGGAGAGTTAATGGTCATTTTCCATGTTCCTAACATCATGGCTCCCTGGATTCTGTAGCAAGTCTAGATATAAAGGCCTGGGCCTTTAGGTTTGTTCTGGATTGAAGCACAATTGGCTTTACAGAAGATAACGGTTCATTACACATCTCCCTTTTCTGTGTGGTCCAAGTGAAGGCAACCCCATGTGACCCAGGCATGGCCAATCAGGGCACAGTATGTTAAGTCCTGACCACAGTGATTGGTTCAGGGATCAAGAAGGATGGCCCAGAGTTCTTAGGCCTTTACTGCCAGAGAAGGAAAGATGTTTTCTCTTCCTCCGAAGCTATCAGAGTAATATAAGCCTATGACTCATGCATCTGTGGCCATTTTTACTGAACATTTGAGGCACTCATCTGCTGTGAGAGAGAGCAGCCAACACCCAGGAGCTGAGAGTTGACACAAACTCCAGTAGAAAGAAAGAAACAAAGAAACAAAGAAACAAAGAAAGAAACAAATTCTAGTACATAAGCCAACAAAACACCCTTTTCAAATTTAAGTTAGATGGATATGTATTTGTCATTAAAGTAGTGTATATGTTAAATTTAACTTTTCAGGGTACCTAGGTGGCTCAGACGGTTAAGCATCTACCTTCGGCTAAATCATGGTCTTAGGGTTCTGGGATTGCACCCCACGTCACACTCCCTGCTCAGCGGGAAGTTTGTTTCTCCCTCTGCTCCTCACCTTGCTTGTGCTCTCTCTCTTTCTCTCTCATGCTTTCTCTTTCTCAAATAAGTAAGATCTTTAAAAAATTTTATTTTTCAAAAAGGTGATATCATACCTGAAGAAAATGGCATAAAGCAAAAGCCTCCTCTCCGCCTTGTCTCATCTGCCCATTCCCATCCCATAGGTTAATAATAGTCATTCTTAATTTTTAAGATTTTTTAATTTTATAGTTGCATATACAAGCAACTATAAAAATGCATCTGTATTGGGCACCTGGGTGGCTCAGTGGTTAAAGCCTCTGCTTTCAGCTCAGGTCATGATCTCAGGGTCCTGGGATAGAGCCCCACATCAGGCTCTCTGCTCAGCAGGAAGCCTGCTTCCCCCTCCCTCTCTGCCTGCCTCTCTCTGTCTACTTGTGATCTCTGTCAAATAAATAAAAAACAAAATCTTAAAAAAAAAATCTATATTTTCTCCATTTTACCACAGAAAATGAATTAGACATACTGTTTTCCATCTTGCTTTTTTCACCTAACAGTGTATCTTGTCCAAATTTTCCTTTCAATAGATAGAGGACTTCCTCCTTTATGCAGCTAGATAGTATTACAGAATCCATTTTGATTAGAAGGACCTTGGAAAATCAGGTTGATTTTGAGGAGTTGGGTCAACTCTATCTGAGAAAATAGGATTGCTCCATGGCAAAGAATATACAGAATTTCTAGGCTCCCTTCTTAATATATCCAAATCTCCTTTTTTTTTTTTTGCATATTAACAAGCTTACTGTTCCCCAGAAATTAACGTCAAAATTTAGGGCAACAGTTGCCATGAAAATTAAGAATGACCTACCCTGTATATATAAGCTTGAAACATGAACCCAGGATAAATAGAACTGTGGCATAGGTTGGAAATCTACAACTCAGTTTGGTTTTCTTTGTACAGTGTTTAAAATTTTTTAACTACTTGCTAATATTTAAAAACTTTATATTGGGCTATTTCATACTAATATTGTAGTATTTAATTTATAATATCTCATTTCAATATTTCATACTCAATACAGATTTCTGGTTTCCCTGGGCAACCTGGACTGTTCATTTCCACAAGGCCGCAACAGGCTAAAGTCGTACAGCACGTTTCAGGTAGATGGTCAGTAAACACGTGTAGGACTTCATCTGGAGATGGCAGGTTAAGCATACACATTTCCTCTGACACCCTTACCAAAAATCACAGGAAGTATAATATTAAGATGTTTTTGAAAAGTTTTTTTTTTTAATTAGCTATAAAGTCTCAAAGACAGTAGAAAAGGAGATGATAGCAACAGAATGTTAGAAGGTGGAAAGCCGACAAAGAGAAAGTTGAGTCTTAAGGCAATTATAGGAAAGAAAAAAAACAAAAACAAAAACCCAGCGTGCTTTGCCCATTGAATTTCTAAATCCTCAGGGATTGACAGCCGCAGAGACTTAAGAAGATGTATATGAAGATGAACTGTAAACGGGAAGAGTGGTAGACAGATTTAACCAGATGCCATCCCTTCTTCTACCTGGGAGAAAACCAGTACCTTATTCCCTTACAGAGCTAGGAGAAAGAGGGCCTCTGGACTTGGGGGGAGGGGAGCCTAGGAGAAGTTTCTAATGTTGACCCTATACCGAAAATGTATCCCTACTAAATGTTGAAACTACTGCCTGCACGCCTCCCAACCTGGCTTCCAGAAAGCAGACAGCTTTATAAACCCAGGGAGGCGTAATAAAGGTTCTTTTTTGGAAATCTGACCCCCACCAAGAAAAATGACCTAGAAATACTGATATGGGCTGGGAGTTCTCATAAACAGAACAGACTGATGACTCTGCAGCAAGACCCATAATCGTCAAGCCTCCCAGGCTAACCGGAGAACTTTCATTGAGGTTTTAAGTAATCCATTCTTTATTATTATCAAGCAGCTACAGATTATTAGATATCTGAGGGATACTTCCAAAATAAAAGATAAAGTCCAAAATGAACCAAAAGAAAAAAACAAGTAAGTTGCAACTTAGAGGAAAACAAAGACTACAGAGGAACATGAGAACTTTTTTAAAAAGCTATCATTAAAATTTTCAGAGAAAACAAAATTTTTTCAGAGAAATAAAAGATGATATTGTATCCATGAAATAGGAGTTTCCATTACAAAGGAATATTCAGAAAAATGTAAAAGAAAAAATTCTTGGAAATTAAAAGTTTGATAAAAGAAATGAGAAATTCAATTAATGGATTAGAAGAAAAACTGAGAAACTCTCCCAGAACTCAGATTAAAATACAAATAGAAAATACAGGAGTAGGCTTAAGAGAAATACAGGAGATTATACCTGAATAATAGGATGACGAGGAAGATAAGGTAGAAATCACCAACAAAAACATTCATGAAAATTTCCCAAAATTAAATGAAGAATATGATTTCCACATTGAAAATATCCAGTAAGTTAATAAAAAGTAGACTTATAATAGGCTCCTAAATATCAGATTTCAGAACTCAGAGGATAATTAGAAGATTCACAGTGTTTCCAAAGAAAGGAAACAGATTAAAACAGATTTCTCAATCAAGATTGAGAAACAGACTTCTCTAGAGACTGCAAGAAACTAGAAGAAAATGGTGTATTTCCTACAAAATTCTCAGGAAAAATAATTTCCATTCTGTCATTCTAGGCTCAGCCAAAATATCACTTAAATGAGGGGTGCCTGGATGGCTCAGTCAGTTAAATGTCTGCCTTCTGCTCGGGTCATGATCCCAGGGTCCTGAGATCAAGCCCCAAGTCTGTCTCCCTGCTTAGCAGGGAGCTCTGCTGCTTCCTCTCCCTCTGCCCCTCGCCCCCACTTGTGCTCTCTCTCTCAAATAAATAAATAAATAAATATCGCTTAAAAGAGACATTTTCAGAGATTCAAATTCCCCAAAATTTGTTTTTTATGTGTCCTTTTTCATGTAGCTACTGAAAGAGACCCCCCAAAATTAGTGAGGTTGACAATTTTGAAAAACTTGAGAGCCCAACAGAGTGGGGATCCCACACATTCAAGAGGCAAATGGAGTCCTCGGAATAAAAGCAATCAGATGCCAATGTCCTCTAGGTTATGTCAGAATCACAGTTCTAACCTGTACCTCACACAGTCGGGCATATCCACTGTGTTAACCATTAGCTTAATACAAAACGGAAGACTTCTTCAAATCCAATTTGCATTGTAATCACTAATATCTCGAAGGGTGGAAAAAGATGGGGTGTGGGTGTGGGATGGGAGCATTTTTCACATATTATTTGTGCTTTCTTTTTAAACAAACAAAAAGGTCAGTTTTACTGTATGATACTTTATTTTTTTTAAGATTTTTTTTTTTTTTTTTTTTTTTAATTTTAAAGAGATCCCGAGTAGGCAGAGAGGCAGGCGGGGGCGGGGAGAGGGGGAAACAGGCTCCCCACTGAGCAGAGATCCCAACGTGGGGCTGGATCCCAGGACCCTGGGACCATGACCTGAGCTGAAGGCAGAGGCCTTAACCCATTGAGCCACCCAGGTGCCTCTACTGTATGATACTTTAAAACATGCTGTTTAAAGGAAGGATTAGTTCTTGTGTCACATTTTCCTGTTTTCCCACTCTCAACTTCCCCCAAACCTATTAAGACCTATGTAACAGAACCTTTTGCTTTGTTTTTTTTTATAACTTTTTAATTTTAGAATATTTTTAATTAATAGAAAATTTGGAAAAACAGTAGAGAGTTCTCTGGTCGTACCTCATTCAATGTCCCCATTGTTAACATCATATAGTGATTCATTTGTCATGACTAGGGAATCAACACCAGTACTTTATTTACCATTAAGTAAACTCCATAGTTATTCTGTTTCACCAGTTTTTCCCTGTTCTAGGATCATATTCTAGGACATCACATTACATACATGTCTCTTTAGGCTCCTCTGGTCTGACAATTTCTCAGACTTTTCTTATTCTTGGTGACTTTGGCCAATTTGAAGAGTGTTGATAAAATATTTTATAGAATGTCCCTAAATATGGGTTTCTGATGGTTATTATCATGGTTAGACTGGGGATTATGGGTATTTGGGAGGAAGACCAGGGAGGTGAGTGCCATTTTTGTCACAGCGTATCTGGGATACATGCTATCAGTGTGACATCACTGATGATGTTAACCATGATGAGCTAGTCCAGATAGCATTTGCCACATTTATCCATGTAAAGCTATTATTTCTCCTTCCTACAGTCTCCTCTCCAGAAGCAAGTCACTAAGCTTAGCCCACATGCAAGGGGTGAAGAATGAAGACGGGTGGTAAGTGTCTATATAAATCATTTGGAAATATTCCCCTCTCCCTTTTTACTTGTATTTGTTCAACTGTGTATTTATTTTATACTTTGGATTATAATCTAACACCGTCTTGTTTATTTTGTTGCCTAAATTTTTCCAGATGTGTCCATTAGTAGCTCTTCTAGGTTGGCTCCTGTTTTCCTTGATTATGCCTCATTTCCTGCTTGTGTTTTGAGCACTTCTCTACTCTCTAACATTACAGGATCCCCTCAGTTCATCTTGAATATTTGCTCCCTCAGCCCTATAATCAGCCATGTCCCCAAGGAGCCTGGATCCTTTATTAGAGAATATCATATTGCCCTAATTTAATGCTGTGATTCTTTTTTCCTTTTTCTTTAGGACTTCACCATTCTGTCAATTTAAGAGCTATTGGGAATAATAGGGAAAGAGAAAGATTTTGGTAAGTTTCCTCAGGATTAATGTAGAATTTATTTTAACACCTTACTCTAGCTTCTTATAAGACAGAGACTATATTAATTGTCCCTTATCCTAGAAGAACAGTGTTAAAAATTGGAATTTTCAGGGAACCTGGGTGGCTCAGTGGGTTATGCCTCTGCCTTCAGCTCAGGTCATGATCTCAGGGTCCTGGGATCAAGTCCCGCATCAGGCTCTTTGCTCTGCAGGGAGCCTGCTTCCTCCTCTCTCTTTCTCTCTCTCTGCCTGCCTGTCTGCCTACTTGTGATCTTTGCCAAATAAATAAATAAAATCTTTAAAAAAAAAAAAGAAATTGGAATTTTCAGTCTTAACATATCCTTAGAAATATTATTTGACTAACATTTTACAACCCATCTGAAGAATGCTAAACAGGCATTCCAAGAATTAGATTCAGTGATATTAAGTATTTTAAGAGCAGGAACCCCATAAATACATAGGATAGTTAACTTCTTAGCTTTGCATTTTTATTAGGACTATCTAACAGATTTTATAAATCCCATACCCTGAGTCAATCCGTGTGTGCCTAGCTGGTGTCATTTTTCTTAAGAAAAAAAAAAAAAAAGATGTTTCACTAGACACATAAAATGAATAACCAACACTAGAATTTAAAAATTACTTTAGAAAGAGACAGTTAAATTAATCTGAAATCTATACTATATAAATGTGAATTCAAAGTTAATTGTATTCTTTTTCCAAAAAACTACATTTGCACTTACAGATACAAGGCTCAATTCAACTGTCTGTGTCAAATGACTTAATCTGGTCATTAGACTTATGGGGAGATTTAAGCATTTTAGTGAAAGGGGACAAATACAATATTCTTTTTGTTTAAATTAAATTTTGCAGTTCAAAGGATTTGTTCATTTGGGCCTTCAAGTTCCTTCTTTCAACATGAGAGAGTCTTGAAGGTAGAATCTTTGCTTGAAAGGGTTTTGCATTTGAATCTAACTTTTACTTTGAAACTAACCAAAAAGAAACTAAGTGTATCAGAAGCATACCTAATCTCCTAGAAGTCAGCATTGCATCCAGTGTATTTAAATTAAAACCTTTTTTCCCCTCCTCTTTAAATAGGCATCTGGTAATAAAAGGCCAATCAGCTGGGTTAGGATAAAACAGGCAATGTTTTTCCTTCACTAGTTCATTTGGAAAAATCGCTTTGCTAATTGAGAAAAATTTAATGAATTTTACTTGTATTAAAGGTGATTGGCAACAATGTACTCATTTGAGAAAGTCATTACATTTATGTATTGTGTTTTCATGTAAATACTTTTGCCAAATGTATTAGCAAGGAATATAATATTATGGTTCATGGTTCTTGTAGTATCTGAAAAGAATAATTGTATAACTAATCAATGAAAACAAAGTAAATGTTCCTCTTGGGTTTGTGCAATAAAAATGGAATTAAAATTACTCAGGCTCAAAAATGCAAATATAATGCATCTGTCTACCAGTAGAAAAATAAAATTCTAAAGGCAGAACTTGTATAGTAAGGCCAGTATTTCAATTCCTCTTAAAGTCTTCATTTGACTCCAGAACAGATCACTTCAAAATTCACTTCCAAGCATTTTTATAAAGTGATCAAATATTTCACTGTTTTTAAAACAAAATTATCATTCATTTTCCTAGACAGGCTCACTGATATTCAGAACACATTCTGGGGAAAATTAATGCTAATCAGTACAGCGGCAGCAACCAAAATAACACTGTAATGTATTAGACAGTAACATAAGATTAAACTCAAGAGCAAATAACCCATATCAATTTAAACAGATTAAATCCTGGGAAAGGGCAAAGGTTAGAAATGATCTGAAGGATAATCAAATTGTACTGAGAACAATAGGCCTTATATTAGACAACAGCACCCCCTACCGGAGGCTTGAGGCTGCCTGGACAGGCATTCTTGGAGGCTGCTGGGAAGAACCGGCAGGGGGAAAGGAATCTGAGGATTCTCAGACCTCCACTGACGTGGGGGGGGGGGGGGGGCCGCCAGGGAATCCAAAGGCATCATCAGTCCCAGAATCATTTCTTCTCTATTGTGTAATCACAGACCTTAAGCATATCACCTAGATTTTTTTTTCCTAAAGATTTTATTTATTTATTTGACAAAGAGAGAAAGCACAAGTAGGCAGAGAGGCAGGCAGAGAGAGAGAGGGAAGCAGGCTCCTCCCCGAGCAGAGAGCCCAATGCGGGCGGGGCTCTATCCCAGGACCCTGAGATCATGACCTGAGCCGAAGGCAAAGGCTTAACCTACTGAGCCACCCAGGTGCCCCTATCACCTAGAATTTTTATTAATTCTCAACTATGGGTGAGCAAGAAATGGATTCTGGAGATTTTATTAGTAAACATTTTGAGTGCTTTTTTTTTTTTAAAGAAATGTCAAATTCTCTGATAAATACTTGATATGAAAAAGCAATATCAGTTCATGCAATAATTTTAATCAGGCTTCCTTTGAATTTCCCTACAGTGCTCAAAATTATTCCTGTCCTTGGTGAGAATGTTTCTTAGGGTGCTTTGACCTAATACTCCAACAAGCATGCACGGTGGCTATATTTAATACATCTATTTATGGATACATATGTACATACCCACAGCATATATATATATACACTGTGTGTAATCTGTGCTTCAAAATGGATCCTAGAGAAGCCTTGATAAGATGGCAGGCCTTCAGCATCAGTTTGCCCCTTAGGGTTTGGGTTTATGGCTTTTTTTCTATTATTCTTTGGGTGAATAAACATCCTTAACAATCACAAGAAATATGAAAACTCCTGAGAAATAATAAAAGTAATCATTTGACAAGCAGACCAGCCATATATAAGACATCCTCTTTTTAAATTAATGTAAAATACCCAACAAACTTTTGAAATCAACAATTCGAATAAATCAAATATTTAAACTGGGTTATGTTATATAACTAAAGGACACCTCAGTCAAGCTGACTTGTTAAACCTGTTTAAATGCCATAAGCAGTAAGTACAGTAATCAGAGAAAGAAAGTGAAGACAAATCAAGAGACATCATTTTAACAGATGGGGGCAGATACACAGAGTGACTAGGGGAGAAAAGACAACAGAAGCACGCACTAAAACCAGGTCTGGCTTGAAAAGAAGCTGAAACTATTATGAAAAATGATCCTGGAAACAGCTCTCAGCTTTGCATTTTATTTTCTCAACACCCACCCAACCACCTCCAGCACCAAATGCTTTAGTTTCGTGACTAACCTATGAATGGTTTTTATAAAAACCTACCAGGAAGGCACATTACCCCACCAAATGGATCCTAGCTCAGAGACCGTGTTCATGTTCCCGGCCAGATGAGAGGAGAAGGTGACCTTTGAGGCAACCAGGGCCAGCTGAATTGGAAGGTGCTCCATTTAACCATCCTGCCTAAAACATGGAGTAAAATCATTTCAGAAAGGAGTTCAATATCTATTGGGAGTTGTCTGCAAGGTGGGAATGTTCATTTCCTGCAGCTAAAATGCTCAACACATTCCTCAAAGAAACAATTATAGGTGCCTGAGGGAGGCAGCTGAGTAGAGGGAGGAAAAAAGTCAGGACAGAGGAGACCAGGATCCTAACCCAGCCTGGGCTCTGCTGTGTGCCCTTGCGCATCACGTAGCCTCTCTGTGCCTTACCTTCCTCGTCTGTAAAAATGAAGAAATCTATTTCCAGCTTTAATAGCAAAAGAAATTTTCATGAGGATATAGTATTCAAGCAAGACTTGATCTAGCAGTGCTTCGTAGAATCATCATGCTCTAGAAGAGAATGGGTTCACAGAGTCAAAGAAGTGAAGTTAATGGCACGCCTTCCCCGGATTCACCCATCCATTCATTTATTCTTCAGTAGATGACTATTAAGGGTCTGCTATGTTTCAGACTCCAAACCCGGGCATGGGACCCAAATCTGAATAAGACCCAATCCCTTTCCTCAAAGAACTTGCAGCTTAGTAGGGAAAAAACACAAATAGATGTGCTTTCACCAGATAGGGCAGCGAGACGTGAGGTAGCATAAACCATGGTGCTGAGAACACGTCCGGAGGAGCCTGGGGGGGAAACGATGAAAACTATTGCCAAAGGATGCGTGCACCAGCAACACCCGCTTCCTATCTTAATCCATCAATAGGGGTTACCCATAAAAATAAATAAATACATACAGGAAAGAAAGAAAGAAAAAAGTATTTTAAGTAATGTGAGCAGCCTAGAGCAGAGAGAGCACGGTTCAGGCAACCTTGGGCGGCTGAGTGCGGCTGGAGGGTGAGGGCTGCCCTGGGAGCAGGAGCATGCCCTAAAGGGCTGGAGGGAGCAGCTCGCTCTCCCCAAGGTGAGGTGAGCGTGGGACAAAATGGAACAGGTTGGAGGTTTTTAAGGCTGGTGGCAAGAAGTCCAGTTAAGAGCTTGTGATAAGGGGCGCCTGGGTGGCTCAGTGGGTTAAGCCTCTGCCTTCAGCTCAGGTCATGATCTCAGGGTCCTGGGGTCGAGCCCCACATCGGGCTCTCTGCTGAACGGGGAGTCTGCTTCCCTCTCTCTCTCTGCCTGCCTCTCTGCCTACTTGTGATCTCTCTTTCTAAAAAAAAAAAAAAAAAAAAAAGAGCTTGTGATAAAGAATTATACCATGGCCACAGCAGTGGAAATAGAAGAGAGGAAATTTACAAATATTTATGAAGTAGAATTAACGGGGGTTAGTGACCGATTGTGTTTGGGGTGACAGAGAGAGGGAGGGGTTGAGGATGGCTTCAGATTTCTGGCTTGGATATCTGGGGCACTGGCAGCAATGCAGGACAATCAGTTTGGGTCAAGGGAAATGAGCAATTCTGTCTGGGCCATTGGTTGACGAGACATTCAGATAAGGACGACTATGAAGATTGTAGAGGATACAGGGAGATTAGAGCCACAGATAGTGATTTGAGAGGTCATGTGGAGCATTGTCGCGGATAGTGTAGTCTCACAGTTCATACCTGGAGAGGAAATGTCTTCTTCCTTCTACCACCCACTTACCCAGGTACTGGAAAATCTTGCGGAAGGATTCTGACTGCTTTGGATGGCATGCCCAACCCTATGGCCAAGAGGGTGTGTTTCCTTGTTGGGCAGCCTCAGATGGGACCATTTACTTGGAAGGATTATTTCCCAAAGGGTAGAAGGATACTGTGTAAAGCAATGAATGTTACAATGAATGTTCCCCAGTCCACTTTTTTTTCTCATTAACTATTCAAAAAATATTTGCAAGCAAATGATATTTTCAGCATACAGCCATAACCTTTAAATTTTTGTTCTTTTTTTTTTTAAGATTTTATTTATTTATTTATTTATTTGACAGAAAGAGAGAGATTATAAGTAGGCAGAGAGGTAGGCAGAGGGAGAGGGGGAAGCAGGCTCCCCACTGAGTGAGAGCCTGATGCAGGTTTTCTTTCATTTACAGTCAAATCAAATACTAATTCAAAGACAGGGATGGCTTATTTTCAGATATGATGTCTGGAACTGCTGCAGCCATTGCGCAACCATGAGGGAACTAATCTGAAAGCCAAAGCCAAACTTAAAAACGGCAGGTGATAAGATAGAGCTGTAGAGTCAACCAACTCTCCAACTATCTTCCTGTGGATTTTATGTTAGGTGAGAAAATACTTTTGTTATTGTTTAAGTCACTGAGTTAGTGATTTCTGTTTCTTGAAGCTGAAAGCAATCTCGCTGGTATAGAGTTTAATGGTTTCTAATGATTGTAAACTACATGCTTCTTCAGTGACGACTTAACTAATCAAAGATGAGGAAGAAACAGAATTAAATACGAAAAGTTGAGAAAGGTGTGTTATAAAAATTTAAAAAATAGAAAATCAGGGAAGAAACCATAATCTCACCAGTCCAAAATAACCAAGATGATAATTTTGACCTACTGGTCTTTTTAAAGAAGTTTTATATGTAATCGCATATATTTTTACATATATATAATCAAACTCTATTTTAACTTTACATCTCCCTTTGAATATGCTACTTGGAGACTCTGAAAAGTAAAAAAAGAACAGGGAAGATTAAGGAAAGAATTCAAAATTTGAAAAATTAAATTAAATTAAAAAAAAAAAACACCATGGTGGTGACAGTTTTTCTGCTGGGATTTTTGTAGGGTTTGGCCTTTTGGGGGCTTTTTGTTGTTTTTGTTTTTTGCTTCTTATCACATAGCTTTTCCTGGAGAGGGTTCAAATCCGTGAAATGCTCACTTTATTTATTTATTTATTTATTTATTTATTTATTTATTTGACAGAGAGAGATCACAAGTAAACAGAGAGGCAGGCAGAGAGAGAGAGAGAGGGAAGCAGGCTCCCCGCCGAGCAGAGAGCCCAATGCGGGACTCGATCCCAGGACCCTGAGATCATGACCCGAGCCGAAGGCAGCGGCTTAACCCACTGAGCCACCCAGGCGCCCCAAATGCTCACTTTCTGATCAGAGGAGTGGGAAGCAGAATCCCTGTAAGCTGAAAAGCAAGGGTGGAGTCTCATTTTTCTACTTTCTGTTTCTTCTCCTAGCCCTGGGCCAGTCGTGGATCTGCACTGTCATTGCAGGAAAGGGGCTCCTGTTATGAGAAGGGTGTGAAGGAAGCCCTGTTATTTTTCTTTCATTTTTTTTTTTTTTTTATCACTGCTTCACCCTGAAGGGGGTGGTCAGTGTGTGGACCTGTGATCTCCTTTAGCACAGGAGGCTAAAACTCTTAAAGAAAACCATTCTTATACCCAGAGAAGCCTGAGAAAAGGACCCAGGAAGAAAATCTCAGAGGAGAGAGATCTGAAGAATGAACCCAGTTCTGTGAATGAACTGATACAGTCGTAGGCTCTCCTCCAAGCATAGCGAAGGCTTTGAGAACCAAACTGATATTAGAAACACTGTCCACAGAAGATGAGATCCAGCTTGTGATCTAAACCCACAAAGGCTGATAACCTGCTGAAAAAATAAAACCAACATTCTCCAGACATTTTAACAGGACCCAGAGAATCACAACAGAGTGTTTTAAATGTCCAGGATACAATCCCAAATTATTTGACATACAAAGAACCTTGAACTCTGACCAACTTTCAAGAGAAAGACCATCAACTAATGCACCTCCCAAATCATCCAGATGTTGTACAATTCAAAGACTTTAAAGCACTTTTATAATGAATCTCTATGAGATTAAGTATTACTGAAATCATGAATAGGAAGAAATGTTTTCAGCAGAGAAATCAAAAGCATAAAAAAAATTGGAAATCTTGGAACTGAAAAATATCTGAAATAAAAAGAAAATTAACTGTGATGAGAGCTATGTAACAGAACAGAGATGGCAGAATACAGAGTCAATAAACATGAATGTGGATCAATATAATTGATCCATTGGAAGAGGGAAAACAAAACAAAACAAAATAGAGCTTCGGGGACCTGAGGGACAATACTGAAGGTCCAACACTCATGTTATTGGAGTCCTTGAAGGAAAGAAGAAAGTAACTGGTGCAGAAAAACTATTTGAAAATAAAATGGCTGAAAAGTTCCCAAATTTGGTGAAAGACATAGATTTACAGATTTCAAGAAGCTCAGTAAATGCAAACTGTATAAAATTCAAGAAAACCTTGCCCAGACATAATCAAACTGCTGAAAATCAAAAGGTAAAAAGGCCATGAGTGGAAAAGAGTTTCAACACCTGACAGTTAATAGTGAAATAGAAAGATGGAAACAAGGCATTCACTGACTAATTCTCAATAAAATCTGTGGTCTTACAAGGTCACCCCCAACCTCCACGAGATTCAGTACAAACTGTAAGACTCCCTGATGCTTTGTGGCATGTGCCTGCTTCTAGGAAATTGAACCAGAGTCCTACCTCAGCTTCAGAGAGGGCAAGACGGCAGAGACTTGTCACTTCTGGTCACACTGTCTTTCATTTGACCTTGCTGCTACCTGCTGTTCACTCTCTCCCCGTCTGTCCTTTGTCTAGTGGGGAGTGAGCAATATTTTCTGCAGGATAGCCACCTCAGAGAAAAATTAAAATCGGAAAGCATATTAAGCCTTTATGTTTTAGATAAAAAATAAATGATCTAAAACCAGGCTCAGGTGTTGAAATATTTTTTCCCCTTTCGTGGAAGTGTTTTTTTTAACTGCTGTTTCTTTTGATCTTTTCATCGTGCTTGAAGTTCAGAAACTGCATAATTAGTGCATATTGGAACACCGATTATAGATCTCTTTAAACATATTTTGTTGTTACATTGTGTTGGCATCTTTTTATTTCTTGCCTCTTCTTGATTTACCTTTTAGTCTATTTTCAAGATGGTATGGTGCTATTTTTGGGCTAGTTATTTGCATATATAGGTACCTCATTAGGCCCCTTCAAACTGTGCTTCTTAAAACAGGACATTTTCCCTCCATTTTAAATAAAACAGCTATGTGCTAACACGCCAAAGTACTCCTTGATTCACTTATCTGAAACCATAAATTTCACGGCAAAGATTGCCATGTTTGTTACACTCCACACATAGCCAATTTGGCCTCACAAGCTGCAAGAAAATTCAGTCCATTGTTTTCTTCTGTCTCTGTGGAGAGGACAGAAGCACTTGGTTTTTCAACATAGGAGGTGGGAGCAAGGCCCAAAGCAGGCCTGGCTGACGCTGGCCATGGCTGGGCTGTTTTCTCCCATCTCGTGAACTAAAGGATTCCTGAGACTAGACATCAGGACACAGCTAATCATGAGAGCTTCCCTCTCATTGCCAATGGACAAAGAATATGAAGAGGAATTGAAACAAAGAAAAGAGCACTGGATGGGAAGAGAGCAGGTCGGTGTCATCTTCATAGCAAAATGTTCATCAATCCCGAAGAGGGGCTCTAAACCGTGAGAAGGCCAGGCTGCCCTTGGGATGCTTCTCTCCTTCCTAGTGGGGTGGATTTTCTGATAATCACAACTCACTGCAGTTGCTTCTGTTCAAGTGACAGCCTTTGGGTACTTCTCCTTAATCAATTCCAAGTAAAGCTCATTTTAAGATAATGCTAAGACTGAGAATACAATTTTAAATAATTTTCTATGTTTTAAAGTGTATACAATGATTGATTTTTTTTAAGGGTGGCACTTACGTTGTTTTGGAAATAGCCCTTTTATCTATTACTAAGGGAATTCAGACAATTCTGACATGTAAATAATTCATGCTTCTTTCGCATGTTATTACTTGTAAAGCATTTATCTGTCAAAAGTGCAAAACATTTTTGTAGATACCAAGTATAATTTTTAAAAATGTAGTTGTTTCAGAATTTAACTGTCCAAATAATTCTTAAGCTGGGTATGCGTAAAATGGCAATGTGTACGCCGATATTTGAACTGTTTGTTAACGTCAAACATAGCAAACTGAAGATTATCAAAGTTTAAAAGAATTTTTTTTTTCAAAGTCTAAGAAAATGATCTTTGGTCTGACATGGTTTGCAAGATGATGGCTTTTTGTCCAGCCTAAATGTTCCTCCTACTTTTGTAGAACAGACACCAGAAAACGTTCACAGATAAATAAAAATGAAGAATTTCAGGCGTGAATCAAAATGGGAAAAGAATGGAAGTTGTTACAAACCTTTACCAAGGATTCATGCCGACAGCAGCAGAACAAAGTGGTAGAAAGGTTTGTTGTGAGGAGGATATTACGAATCAATGAAAAGCCAGGTAGGTGCGAGAGAGAGCTCAGCGGCACTACACCAGAGGACAGAGCCTGCGGTCCTGTGGGGAGAGGCAGTGTTCAGGGCGGAAGGGCAGGGAGCCCAGGGGAGTCTGCTCTCTGGAACGCCAGGTTGTCACCCAGAGAAACATCCATCTCCCTTATTACCCCACCGTGCTTTTCTGCCACACATCAAACACCAGATGGACAGCCAGCTGTCAGAAAACACTGTCTGCTTGCCTCCTAGATGGGAGTAGAGTGTGTGGAAGGTACTGTTTTAGAGTCTTGTACTTTCATGTGAGAAGAGCTTGTAAGGCAGCAGGAGCTCAGGGTAGGGGTTACGTGTGGCAAAAATGTTCAGAAACATCAAACATTACACTCTTTGCAGAAAGGTAGACTCCAGCTTAGTCTGCTGATTCCTTTGGCTCAAGCTGAGTCAAGTAATACACAGAGCATAGACAAAAGCCCGCAAACGACTGGCAGTCGCAACGGGGTATAACAAACCAATGCCGGCTCTGTCCAGACATTGTTCTTTCTCTGCAGAAGGGCGGCTGCACCTGCATCGAGCTGAAGCGTGGTCACATCTCCTCCTCTGGACTTCTGCAAAACTCTCCACTGTGAGAAGGCAGAACTCTGGTCACCCAAGCCCGTTGTTTTTGTGTATTCGTTTGAAGGCTTATTCCAATGGAGATTTTAGGCCTCGGGCTTCACCAGTTTTAAGCTTGAGCTTTTCTTTTTTTAAATGAACTATAAAATGAGGCATGACACACTGCTAAAAATAATTTCTTCTTCAATAACTGAAGCCCAGTGCAGTTTCCCGTTTCCAGAGGCATATGGAATTAGCTACAAGCCTCTAATATTCGTTCTCCTACTGCCCACATTACTGGTTGACAACCCAAACTAATCACTCTTTCAATTCTCCATTTACTCTTTACCGCAGTACTAATCTTCACAGACCGCTGTTCTGAATGTATTCTGCCACTTGTCATGGTAAATCAACTTTTTAAAAATATCATTGTTTTCTTCAAGGAGTAAAAAGAAAAAGCATTTTCTTTCACTTAATATTATGGATGTTAAAAATAAGATACTTATTGCATCTTAAAAACTGTCTGTCCATAGGGTTTATTTCTTCAGTGAACATTTCTTAAGTGTGTATAAAACATCCTATTACATACGAATGAGGCACACGTTACTCTTTCCATTTCGTAGAAAAGGAAATAAGGGCCCGTTGCATGATTCCTGCAGACCCCTACCATGCAGTGGGGACATGAAAAATTCCAGGAATAATACCCAGTAAGATGGCTTAACCACTATGATCTTGTTCTCTCTTAGTACAGGAACAGCATCAAGAAATCTGCCCATTTCAATCCATTCTGGAATGCAACATTCTGGAAAGAAAAAACATTTCTCTCACCACCTCCCCTTTTGGGTTTTCTCCTGTGTCAACAGTGGGACAGGATTGCAGACCACTGTTCACAGCTTCAGTGTGATCCTGAGCATCTTTAAGACAGGGCCTCCCCGAGTGGGAGATGTCCGGGGGGAGCGAAGCCCTCAGCGCACAGGAGAGCAGACACAAAGAGAACTGGTCTGCCATGCTGGCCTTTCTTATTTGTGACTATGTGGTTGGAAGATCCCCCTTTTAGTCAAGTGTCTATTTCTATACAAATATGTGGCTATTTTTATGTTCACAAAGTGCTCTGTTCAAAAGTCGACCTTCAAATATCCTTGAAGGTAGAAAGGCAAACAAATGTGCTATTGTTCACTTAGATGACATGAGGTGCCTCCCAACATTTGCTCTAATCTGCTAATACCCTGTGGCAGGTGGACGCAGTCAAAAGAATTCCCACGAGAGCCATTTTCTCATTTGAACAAGATGGAAATGGCACTGGATTAAGTTCAAATATCATCTGTGACTGGAACATATAAAGACATTAAAGAAGTTTATAATACTGTGATGACTACCCTTGCAACTATTACCATCTCTTAAAATCCACCCCTCCAGCCTACTCCCACCACTTGTTAAAACAATACAGTGTGAGAGGGTCAAGCAACGCAACTTTGCACAGTAGAGCTAATAACCCACATGTTTGGTAATTCATTCAGAGTCCAATTTAAAAAGATAAAACAAGTAAAAATGACGCTGGGGTTGTTTCATTTCATGGTCAATCACACAATTCCTCTTTACTGACATGACAGCCAGCGTGAAACAGGCAAGTGGAGCCAGGGGTCACAGTGGAAGGGAAGGCTCGGAAGATACATGGGGGTTGCTTGCCATAGATCATTTCTATGGAAGTTCTTGGAAATGATCTATGGCATAGATCGTAATAGTGGATAATTCCCCCACAAGATGACTTCAAGAACGAAGTAGGAGATCCGGTGTCTGAGTACAACTTAACAATGAACGTGTACATAGAAAATGTACAAATCTTGAGCAACAAGCATTGCCATAGCGATGAGATGATAAGTTCTTGTAGCTTGAACAGTGATAAACCATTAGACTCCACACAGATTTTATAAAACCAGTAATCTGGGGGGAAGGAACTGATACCACTGTCCCAAGGAAACTGTCACAAAGACAAATAGAATTCAGTTTAGGCAGAGTTTGAAAAGTTAAATGAGGAAGCATAAAAATAGGTTATTTTGGTAAGTCTAGTTTCATGTAGACTGGTAGATACATTTTAAAGACAGTTCAGTGGAGAGTATCTTGAAGATATTTCTATGCTAACATATAGTTAACATATGTACATACTGTTGTGCATTTATAGGTGTTTCAAACAAAGAGCAGTTGTAATAAAAACATGAAAATATGGAATACAGTTTTTCTGGTGACTTAAAATCTAGCCTTTGTTATATAGCAGACACAATTTTAAACTTGATTCCATATTAAATCTTTATTATCTCTGCTCCATTATTATGTTCTGAGTGAAATGTACAAATTAGAGAAATAAAGAAAATAGCCTGAGTAGTATAGTACGTCCTGTGGCAAAACAAGATGAATGGTATTATAATATGTTATAATACACAGACAAATATGCCATAGTTACCAAGGAAGACTTCAAGTGGTCCTCTTCAATGGGAGAAGGAAAGAAAACATAAGAGAGTCCTGATCATGAAGATAAAGATTTTCCTGGGGTAGCAGGAATAAAACAAGGGAATAAAACAAGGGAAAGTAGACACAGTAAAATAGGACTTAGGGGAAAAAAAAAAGTTAACATTTATAAAACAACTTACTTAAAAGAAACCGGTGTCAGAGTCTGTAGATATTTGGTTTTCTTCAGTGAAAAGAGACCTTTAATTATGTGACTATGTGTGGTGTATAAAATAATTCATGTTTTAAAATTGGGGATAATATATGTGAGACACTGTGATACACAGAACTCTACAACCAGAAAGTGTATTTCCATGTATTTTGCATTCATCAAGATGCTTGTCTTGCTGTTATTTGTAATCGACAGTATTAATGTGATATGATAGGTTGACAATAATAAGCAGTGCATACTTAAATATCTGCTTGCCACTGTTATTAAAGTCGGCATTGGGGAAATACAAATCAAAACCACAATGAGATACCACCTCATACCAGTCAGAATGGCTAAAATTAACAAGTCAGGAAACAGCAGATGTTGGTGCAGACATGGAGAAAGGGGAACTGTCTTACATTCTTGGTGGGAATGCAAACTGGTGTAGCCACTCTGGAAAACAGGAGGTTCCTCAAAATGTTAAAAATAGAGCTACCTTACAACCCAGCAATTGAACTACTAGGTATTTATCCAAAGGATACAAACATAGTGATTCAAAGGCATACATAAGGTTGATAGAAGCATTGTCCACAATAGCCAAACTATGGAGAGCCCATATGTCCATCGACCGATGGATGAAGATGTGGTAGATAAACACAATGGAATATTACTCAGCCATCAAAAAGAATGAAATATTGCCATTTATAATGTGTACTATGCTAAGCAAAGTAAGTCAGAGATTTCACTCATATGTGGAATTTAAGAAACAAAACAGATGAACATGGGGGAGGGATGGAAATAAGATGAAAACAGAGAGGGAGACAAACCATAAGAGACTGAACTATAGGAAACAGACTAAGGGTTGCTGGAGGGGAGATGGGTTCACTAACTGGGTGATGGGCATTCGGGAGGTGCTTGATGGAATAGGCATGGGTATTCTATGCAACTAATGAACCACTAAATTCTGTCTCTGAAACTAATACACTATATGTTAAATTGAATTTTAAAAAATTAAAGCCAGTATGTTTAATTGTTCTATTAGTGATCTATTAGAGTTCTTTTTTTTTTTTTTAAAGATTTTATTTATTCATTTGAGAGAGAAAGCACAAGCAAGGGGAGAGGCAGAAGGAAAGGGAGAAGCCGACTCCCTGCTAAGCTAGGAGCCTGACAAGGGGCTCCATCTCAGGGATGACACTCTGTGGCTATCATCTACTGTCTCTCTGCATCTACAGCCTTTTAGATAAAACCTGTATTTCAGAGTAGGAGTGCTTACAAGGCCACACCATCATCTTTTGCAGCTTCAAGTTCCAAGAATTTGACCACTAGCCAAAACAATTCAGCTATTTTCATAAATTTGTTTCGATGTTATTTCTAATGTTTTTTCACATTACATCTGCTGCTTCACAGGCACATCCTCTTCCTTTAGCTCTACTTTGGCCTTAAATCTCAGCTAACAATCTCAGTCAATAGAGCCGAGTCAGTGTCTGGGTTGTGAGAGAGAGAAGATCGCAAATATATACATAGCCATGGCTTTTCTCTGAATGTTCTTTCAAACCCCAATGAAGACCCACAGCTGGTTAAAGTGCACCATTGTGTAATCAGACCATAGGTAGCAACTGCTACGAAATCCCAGAGGCTGAAAGAAGTTCTGCTCTCCAGATCCCATAAAGTAAGAACTATCTTTCGGTAGCATAGGATTGGCAGATGTTACCCCTCAGGGCATTGCTAGAAAATGTATTTCCTTTGGGAACTCATCCAAGCTACCAGAGTATCTTAGTCTTTCCATTCTGCCTGGTGTATCTTCAAGAGATGAAATTAACTACAGTTTAGGATTGGAACTAAAAGAGATTTGGAGATTCACAGTATTTTCCCTGTGTCTAAAGGGTTTTTGTTGTTGTTGTTGTTGTTGTTTTAAAGATTTTGAGAGGGAGAACAAGCGAGCAAGGAAACAAGCAGGGAAAGGGGCAGAGAGGGAGGGAGAGGGAGACAATTTCAAGAAGACTCCATGCTGAGCACAGAGCCAGCCATGGGGCACTCCATCACAGGACCCTCATGACCCCAGCAGAAACCAAGAGTTGGATGCTTAACTGACTGAGCTACCCAGGTGCCTGTGTGTCTAAAAGGTTTAAGAGGTAAATTTCATTTGGTTTCTAAAGATTATTCAAGTGTTCAGCAATGTTATCTTTTAAAAAAAATAAGATCTTTTTAAAAGCACACATTTTGTTGATTAGAGTATTTTTAAATTACTTTTAAGTATAAAATAATCCTTTCTGTGACTTGAGTTATTCATGTTGCATTAATTTAAACTATAAGTAAAGCATTTCTACTTTCCACCTATTACATATTACAAACTGTCTTGCCCCTAATAGGCAATTTCATATTACAGAGATTGAAAATTTCAGTTTGCGATAAACTTTTTTTCCGCAGGTCTGGCATCAAACACTGTTTATAAAGATGTGTGAGCAGATGTGTTGGACTGTGCATGTTGACAATAATATCAGAAGGTGAGTAATGAATTTTCCTGATAAAATAACCAAGGATAAAATGGAGGAAAAAAGGGGGGGGGGTGTTCTATGAGGGGGTGGGTTGTGAGACAGAGGTTATCTGAAATTTTAATTGTCAACTGAAATATCAATTATGACAGTTGCCCCGCAACCATTTCCAGAAGTCAAACAACATCCCTGGGTTGAAGGCACCTCAGTGTCTTGAGTTGCTTTTGCACTCTCCATTTAAGGCGCAGTGATAATGGGCATCTCCTTGCTGGGGGTCTCATGTACCGACATACAGAACATGAAATCAGGAAACACACTGACAAGGGACTCAGTATCACAGTTAGGCATGCTATAACCTGTGAATGTCTTCTTACCTTTCTAAACCCAAGCACTCTCCAACATATTCTAACTCCCATTTTTCAATGGAGACAAGCGGAGTTTCAATAGTCCCATTTTTTTTTTCATATTTTAATTATTTGTTTGACAGAGATCACAAGTAGGCAGAGAGAGAGGGGGAAGCAGGCTCCCCGCTGAGCAGAGAGCCCGATGTGGGGCTCCATCCCAGGACCCTGGGATCATGACCTGAGCCGAAGGCAGAGACTTTAACCCACTGAGCCACCCAGGCACCACTCCAGTATTCCTATCTTTAGATGATCGGGCTCCATAAATCCCATGGTATTTAGGTGGCAAGTGACAATCGGCACAGTTCAGAGGATTCTAGATCTGCTAGTAGTATGGTTATTCTTCCCTCCTTCAAGTCACCTGAAGAGGATGGGAAGGGACCATGTACATATCCGATATGCCTGTGGGACTTCATTGGGTACTTTATTAATTCATTCAGCATCTGGGTGTCTATTATATACCCTGAACTGTACTAAGCCCTAGGATATAGGGGCAAACTAAATATCTATTTAATTCTTACAACCACCCTGTAAGGTAAATATTATTCATTCACATATCACAAATAAAATTGTACTATCAAATACTTTCATCACACAGAAAAAGACTTAAACTTTGGTCCTTTTACTTCATGTATAAAAAGGAAATCTAGTTAAATATATGTTTTTCTATGATGGAAGAAAAGAAGATTTGGATTTTTTTCCTTATGGAAGCCTGAGAGTAGTTTCCCTTCATTCTAGATACATGACATTTGGTATGTCGGGTGCTTGACAAACTCCTAAAAAGAAATCAGAATAAAAAGACAACCCAAGTACAAAATGCCAAAAGATTTGAAGAAATACATACACACGGCCAATAAACACATGAAAACATGGTCAACGTCATTAGTCATCAGGGAAATGAAAATCAAAACCACAAAGACATAATACTTCTAACCCACTAGGATAGCTGTAATCAGCAAGACTGACAAATATTAGCAAGAACGTGGAGAACTTAAAATCTTCATACATTGCTAGTATGAATGAAAAATGGTGTGGTTCCTATGGAAAACAGTTTAGTAGTTCCTCAAAAAGGTAAACATGGAATTTACCATAACACTTCTAGGTATATACTCAAAGGAATTGAAAACAAGCATTCAAGTAAATACTTGTATGTGAATATTCATAGCAACACCATTCACAATAGCCAAGAGGTAGAAAAAACCCAAACGTCCATCAATGGATACATGCATAAACAAAACGTGGCATATCCATCTAATGAAATTCAACTACAAAGGAGAATGAAGTACTAACACCTCCCGTGCGGGGAAAGGCCAGCAATCGCTATATATACTGTATACAATGTATGTGTGTATATTGTGTGTATATATACATACATGTACATACATATGTACATGTATATATGTATGTACATATGCATATATACATATATATGTATTACACATATACATATACATATATGTATATGTAATACAATCACTGTATTAAAGATTACTCTAAACTTTGCTGTGAAAGAAGACAAGGTTGGGGGGTGGTCAACGCTCAGAGAGGA
Source organism: Enhydra lutris kenyoni (assembly GCF_002288905.1). Taxonomy (NCBI): domain Eukaryota; kingdom Metazoa; phylum Chordata; class Mammalia; order Carnivora; family Mustelidae; genus Enhydra; species Enhydra lutris. The sequence continues at coordinate 53,770,095 of NW_019154088.1, forward strand.
AGACCCTTTGCTCTTCTTTGCTCTTTGCTCTTCTTTGCTCCCACTTTTATTGGTCCTGCAGAATAATCACAAATCCTTATCACTGTTTCTCCAGCACAGGATGTGTGACAACCGGTCTTACAGGAACTAGGAGGATCTGTTTACGGGAAAGATAGGAGATGCTAATCTGCGAGTTCTAGAAGTTCTGCTAAACATAGCCTAAGGGACAATGCATACATCTCTTAGATCACAGGGCAGTTGTTTGGGCTAAGAAAGCTTTGGGGACGGCAACCGGCAACCCGCCAGGCCGCATTCTAAAGGCAGAGTCCCGCAAGGCAAGCCTAGGCATTCCGAAGGCCTATGCCCTTTTCCCAAACCTTTCGTAGCCTTCAGCAGCCTCCGTGTTCCCTTTTAGTAAGTCAGGAATTATGCCTGATTTCGTGCTCTACAGTAACCCCAACACTCCCATAACATGGATGAACGTTGAAAACATTTTGCTAAGGGAAGAAGGGGGATTAAAAAAAAGCCCACATATTATATGATTCCATTTGTATGAAATGTCCAGAATAAGTACGTCTATAAAGACAGGAAGCAGATTAGTGGTTATCAAGGACTTGGGGGAGAGGGAGAGAGAATGCCAGTGGGTACAGGATTTCCTTTTGGGGGAATGAAGATGTTTTAGAATTAGGTAGTGGTAATAGTTGCACAGCTCTGAATATACAAAAATCCAGTATGTGTTAAATATTATATGTTAAAAGGGTGAATTTTATGGTATGTCAATTATATGTCAGTTTTTAAAACTTTAAAAACAAGCTAGACAGTTGTCTGATAAAAATCTTAAGAGTATACAGTTCCTGTTGCTTTTTATCCCAAAACATATCCAATTCCACTGCTCTCCGTGCAGTAAGGAGGGTGGTAGCACTTGTAGCATCATACCACCTCAGCTTACTTCAGAAACTATTTCACAGTGAAGTTTGGAGACAGTGATGCACAGAGCTGTGTACCAACCTTGTGGTTTGAACTCGCATTCCTTGGAAAGAGAAACTAATATCATTTATGACATCTCAAGTCTAGGTACTATATATTATATATTATGATATGCTATATATTACAATATATATAAGACCCAGCATAGGAGGTATTATATATATAATATATATACAGTATATATTTTAAGAGATGGGGGAGGGACGGAGGAGCAGAAGGAGAGGGAGAGAGAGAATCCCAAGCGGGCTCCACACCCAGCACAGAGCCAGACACACAGCTCGATCTCACAACCCTGAGATCATGACCTGAGCCAAAATCAAGAGTTGGACACTTAACTGACTGAGCCACCCAGGCGCCCCAAGGTACTTTACATTTTTTACTCCAATTCCTATAGACATAGGTAAGATTAGCTTCCTGAAAAAAGATCCCTTTGGAGATGTGTAAAAATATTGATAAGTATAATTTACTCAAGTCAGATGAGAAATACCTTGCAACTTTCATTTTATATATATATACACACATATATACATACATACTTACGTATGTAGTACTATAGGTATGTGTACATATATATAGTGTGTGTGTGTATGTGTATGTATTGTGTGTGTGTGCAATGGAGAGAACTAGAATTCCTTGAGTTTCCACTGGACTTAGAGTGAGGTCTATTCGTCATTCTGAACCCAAAGGAGATACTCCATTCTTTCCTTCTCATATATCCAAAACCAAAACTAAGAGAGAAATGGAATTCTTCTTTATAAACTTGTGGTCCTCTTTGAAGCTCCGTGGCTATATACTAAGAAAAATGTTTAACAGAGAAAAAACGCAGATTCAGTATTCAGCTGTATCACCTCTGACCCCTTCCCTCTGATACTACTTTTAAAACTTTTATTGTATCTATTCATAATTAACAAAGACATTTCCATTAGTTTTAAAGACTTGCACAAATAAGAATCACATTTTTAAGAATCTTTTAAAGGCCAAATATTTATTATTAGGTTCAGTGCAACCCTGATTGTTAACACTTCAACTGATTGACATTTAACATTTATTTATTCAACTGAGAAGAAGATAAAATATGCAAACATTGAATTTGGAATATAATAAGATGTGATAGACTTCAAAATAAGGTAATACTGAGTAATTTAGTAGATCTATATATGACAGAAATAAGCATAAAAAGAAAAGATGCCAAATTTTAGAGCTATCGGGCCTCCTGGAGATAAAAGAATAAGAACAGAGTCAGTTTGAGTATAGTTATGCTCAGTGGCCAAAAAAGGAAATAAATCTATGATTCTATTATTCCAAGATGTTGTGATAATATAGCAAATAAGCTTATAAAAATTCTTAATACCCAAGGGAAAATGAACCATTCAAAGAAAGTAGAATAATTCTGGGCAATTGATAATCCTCCTCTACTTTCCAAAGTATATACTCCAAGAAACCAAATAGGCAGTAACCCAAATGACAACTCAGAACCCAATGTGTTGGAGGTTTGCTCTCTGTTTTGCCAAGTTTCAAGAACTTCTTAATGTTCTGAGTTACCAACTCAGGGAGAAGCTGTGGAAGTGGTGGTCACTTTGGGGACGGTGTTCATCATGGTATGCATGGTCTGAGTTAGCAAATGCAAGATGGTGGGCATCTCTAACTGATCATGCCACTATGCTCCAGATTTGTTCTCAAGGAGCCTTTACAGCATCCTCCTACAGGCAGCGTGAATTTTCCATTGGATCTGCCTCAAGATAATAAGCTCATTCACCAAAGTCCCTTCAAGAACGCCCAGAGGCTGGGGACCAGGGAGTGAGTGAGTCATTAAGGGTGTGCCAGTAGGGACAGAGGAAGGAGGAGTCCTGGGGTCATAAAGAATGCAAAATTTTTAGAGAACAGAGTTTACTGACTTCTAACAGCCCTCCTTTCATAGATACACTAATGCCATATGTGGCTTGCACAAGAACGTAAGTGGGGTAATTTTTTAAAAAGCACACTAGAGGGGCACCTGGGTGGCTCAGTAGGTTAAGCCTCTGCCTTTGGCTCAGGCATGATCTCAGGGTCCTGGGATCAAGCCCAGCATCGGGCTCTCTGCGCAGCAGGGAGCCTGGCTCCCCCGCACCCCACCCTCTGCCTGCCTCTCTGTCTACTTGTGATCTCTCTCTCTCTCTCTGTCAAATAAATAAATAAATATCTTGGAAAAAAAAAAAAAAAGCATGCTAGACTTGAGGTTGATTACTGATTTAGCTCAACCAACCACTATGGTTTGCCCGGCACTGTCTTTTGAGTTTTTAAATATGTATTTAGTGTGTGTTTGCATGTGTGTGCATTTTTGCTAACAAAACAATTAATTTTTATTTTGAAAATTCAACTGTTAGTGAAGTATATAGTGGAGAAATTAAGATCCTCCATAACAGCTCTAGAGGAATAACCACTCTTTCATGGTTCTGTACCCATTCCTGCCCATATTTTCATACATATTTAGTCTTTTTAACAACAGCATAGTATTCTGTTCTCTGAATGCATCATATCTTGTTTAACCAGCCCTCTTACTGATCTAATTTTGAGTTGTGAATAGTGTTACTCCACCATAAATAGCACTGCAATGAACATCCTAGTATGTATGTTTTTGGGCACTTGTGCAAATATCTCTTTGGGGGAAATCCCTAGAAGTGAAATTGTAGGATTAGAGAGGATGCACACTTAAATAGTTAATAAAAAATTGTTAAAGCAACTTCCAAATCATATCATATCAATTTATACTCACACCTACACACCTACAAACAGGCAGTATTAAACTGCCTATTTCTGATTTGTGTTTTAAGGAACAAAACACAAAAATGATGAGAGAAAATTGTTTAAGATTAGACTCATATAGACTCAGGCCACAGTACTAACAGAAAGAAAAGCATTATCTGTCTAAAGGGAGCAATATTATAGCTGCCTATTTTCAGGGCAAGCAAATATTACAAAATGCCTTCTTGGACATTTAACTGATTCTCCATTACCAGAATGGAAAAAAAATAGGACAGTATGTACATGGTTTCACATTTAGGGAGTGAGATAAAAGGAGAAAATCAAAACTTATTATTATTATTTGGTTCATCTTCTGTTTCAACACTTTGTCTCAAGATCGAGACGGCACATTATTGAGAATAAAAAATTAGGTTCCTAAAAGTGACAATCTATTTTCTTCACTAAATACCTGCGTTTGGGTAAACTAATTACATAGCAGATTTGGGTGGAAAAAAATACATGCTTTTTAAAAATCACTTCTTGTTTAAACATAATACTGCCTACCATTATGTGATTCTTATATCAAATAGTGAGAAAGTGTAGCTTACTGAACAATACACTAATTAGTAGCAAATACTAGTAGCTTCTAGCATTTTTGAGTACTAGCCCAGGCACTACGTAAGTGTTTTGCAGGTATTATCTCATTTGATCCTTATTATAACCCTATGACATAAGTACTGTTACTATCCCATTTACAGATCCAGTACGTAATTTTTTTAACTGATAAAACATTTTAAGCATAGTCACCATTATAGATACTTTAGACATGGATTTGTAATACCAGAAAACACCTTAAAGCTCATCTTCCTCCCATGATTCACTCTCCTTTGGAAGAGGATACTGATTAATTACACCTGTAGTTTTCCTACCTTGGGTATTGTGGGGATTAAATATTAGCATGAAAATAGGGGGGCACCTGGGTGACTCAGTGGGTTAAGCCTCTGCCTTCAGCTCAGGTCATGATCTCAGGGTCCTGGGATCAAGCCCTCATCGGGATCTCTGCTCAGCAAGGAGCCTGCTTCCTCCTCTCTCTCTGCCTGCCTCTCTGCCTACTTGTGATCTCTCTCTCTGTCAAATAAATAAATAAAATCTTTAAAAAAAAGAAAAAAGAAAGAAAGAAAATAGGACATGCAGTCTGCCCTGGATTTACTTGAAAAGTAAGGGGAGAATTTTAAACATGGTGGCAGATCCTCTCTGCAAGGGGGAGCTGAGAAGGCTGGAATCCTGTCCATAGGATGGCTGGTTTTACTTCTTTTTTTTATATTTTTTATTTTTTAAATTTTATTTTTTATAAACATATAATATATTTTTATCCCCAGGGGTACAGGTCTGTGAATCGCCAGGTTTACACACTTCACAGCACTCACCATATCACATACCCTCCCCAATGTCCATAATCCCACCCCCCCTCCCAAATCCCCTCCCCCCATCAACACTCAGTTTGTTTTGTGAGATTAAGAGTCACTTATGGTTTGTCTCCCTCCCAATCCCATCTTGTTTCATTTACTCTTCTCCTACCCCTTTAACCCCCCATGTTGCATCTCCTCTCCCTCATATCAGGGAGATCATATGATAGTTGTCTTTCTCCGATTGACTTATTTCGCTAAGCATGATACCCTCTAGTTCCATCCACGTCGTCGCAAATGGCAAGATTTCATTTCTTTTGATGGCTGCATAGATTTCCATTGTGTATATATACCACATCTTCTTTATCCATTCGTCTGTTGATGGACATCTAGGTTCTTTCCATAGTTTGGCTATTGTAGACATTGCTGCTATAAACATTCGGGTGCACGTGCCCCTTCGGATCACTACGTTTGTATCTTTAGGGTAAATACCCAGCAGTGCAATTTCTGGGTCATAGGGTAGTTCTATTTTCAACATTTTGAGGAACCTCCATGCTGTTTTCCAGAGTGGTTGCACCAGCTTGCATCCCCACCAACAGTGTAGGAGGGTTCCCCTTTCTCCGCATCCTCGCCAGCATCTGTCATTTCCTGACTTGTTAATTTTAGCCATTCTGACTGGTGCGAGGTGATATCTCATTGTGGTTTTGATTTGTATTTCCCTGATGCCAAGTGATGTGGAGCACTTTTTCATGTGTCTGTTGGCCATCTGGATGTCTTCTTTGCAGAAATGTCTGTTCATGTCCTCTGCCCATTTCTTGATTGGATTATTTGTTCTTTGGGTGTTGAGTTTGCTAAGTTCTTTATAGATTTTGGACACTAGCCCTTTATCTGATATGTCGTTTGCAAATATCTTCTCCCATTCTGTCAGTTGTCTTTTGGTTTTGTTAACTGTTTCCTTTGCTGTGCAAAAGCTTTTGATCTTGATAAAATCCCAATAGTTCATTTTTGCCCTTGCTTCCCTTGCCTTTGGTGATGTTCCTAGGAAGATGTTGCTGTGGCTGAGGTCGAAGAGGTTGCTGCCTGTGTTCTCCTCAAGGATTTTGATGGATTCCTTTCTCACATTGAGGTCCTTCATCCATTTTGAGTCTATTTTCGTGTGTGGTGTAAGGAAATGATCCAATTTCATTTTTCTGCATGTGGCTGTCCAATTTTCCCAACACCATTTATTGAAGAGGCTTTTTTCCATTGGACATTCTTTCCTGCTTTGTTGAAGATTAGTTGACCATAGAGTTGAGGGTCTATTTCTGGGCTCTCTATTCTGTTCCATTGATCTATGTGTCTGTTTTTGTGCCAGTACCATGCTGTCTTGATGATGACAGCTTTGTAATAGAGCTTGAAGTCCGGGATTGTGATGCCACCAACTTCGGCTTTCTTTTTCAATATTGCTTTGGCTATTCGAGGTCTTTTCTGGTTCCATATAAATTTTAGGATTATTTGTTCCATTTCTTTGAAAAAAATGGATGGTACTTTGATAGGAATTGCATTACATGTGTAGATTGCTTTAGGTAGCATAGACATTTTCACAATATTTATTCTTCCAATCCAGGAACATGGAACATTTTTCCATTTCTTTGTGTCTTCCTCAATTTCTTTCATGAGTACTTTATAGTTATCTGTGTATAGATTCTTAGCCTCTTTGGTTAGGTTTATTCCTAGATATCTTATAGTTTTGGGTGCAATTGTAAATGGGATTGACTCCTTAATTTCTCTTTCTTCTGCCTTGTTGGTGTAGAGAAATGCAACTGATTTCTGGGCATTGATTTTATATCCTGACACTTTACTGAATTACTATACAAGTTCTAGCAGTTTTGGAGTGGAGTCTTTTGGGTTTTCCACATATAGTATCATATCATCTGTGAAGAGTGATAGTTTGACTTCTTCTTTGCTGATTTGGATGCCTTTAATTTCCTTTTGTTGTCTGATTGCTGAGGCTAGGACTTCTAGTACTATGTTGAATAGCAGGGGTGATAACGGACATCCCTGCCGTGTTCCTGACCTTAGCAGAAAAGCTTTCAGTTTTTCTCCATTGAGAATGATATTTGCGGTGGGTTTTTCATAGATGGCCTTGATAATATCGAGGTATGTGCCCTCTATCCCTACACTTTGAAGAGTTTTGATCAGGAAGGGATGCTGTACTTTGTCAAATGCTTTTTCAGCATCTATGGAGAGTATCATATGGTTCTTGTTCTTTCTTTTATTAATGTGTTGTATCACACTGATTGATTTGCGGATGTTGAACCAAACTTGCAGCCCTGGAATAAATCCCACTTGGTCGTGGTGAATAATCCTTTTAATGTACTGTTGAATCCTATTGGCTAGTATTTTGGCGAGAATTTTTGCATCTGTGTTCATCAAGGATATTGGTCTGTAGTTCTCTTTTTTGATGGGATCCTTGTCTGGTTTTGGGATCAAGGTGATGCTGGCCTCATAAAATGAGTTTGGAAGTTTTCCTTCCATTTCTATTTTTTGGAACAGTTTCAGGAGAATAGGAATTAGTTCTTCTTTAAATGTTTGGTAAAATTCCCCTGGGAAGCCGTCTGGCCCTGGGCTTTTGTTTGTTTGGAGATTTTTGATGACTGTTTCAATCTCCTTACTGGTTATGGGTCTGTTCAGGCTTTCTATTTCTTCCTGGTTCAGTTGTGGTAGTTTATATGTCTCTAGGAATGCATCCATTTCTTCCAGATTGTCAAATTTGTTGGTGTAGAGTTGCTCATAGTATGTTCTTATAATTGTCTGTATTTCTTTGGTGTTCGTTGTGATCTCTCCTCTTTCATTCATGATTTTATTTATTTGGGTCCTTTCTCTTTTCTTTTTGATAAGTCTGGCCAGGGGTTTATCGATCTTATTAATTCTTTCAAAGAACCAGCTCCTAGTTTCGTTGATTTGTTCTATTGTTTTTTTTTTGTTTCTATTTCATTGATTTCTGCTCTGATCTTTATGATTTCTCTTCTCCTGCTGGGTTTAGGCTTTCTTTGTTGTTCTTTCTCCAGCTCTTTTAGGTGTAGGGTTAGGTTGTGTACCTGAGACCTTTCTTGTTTCTTGAGAAAGGCTTGTACCGCTATATATTTTCCTCTCAGGACTGCCTTTGTTGTGTCCCACAGATTTTGAACCGTTGTGTTTTCATTATCATTTGTTTCCATGAATTTTTTCAATTCTTCTTTAATTTCCTGGTTGACCCATTCATTCTTTAGGAGGATGCTGTTTAGTCTCCATGTATTTGGGTTCTTTCCAAATTTCCTCTTGTGATTGAGTTCTAGCTTCAGAGCATGATGGTCTGAAAATATGCAGGGAATGATCCCAATCTTTTGATATCGGTTGAGACCTGATTTATGACCGAGGATGTGATGATCTATTCTGGAGAATGTTCCATGTGCACTAGAGAAGAATGTGTACTCTGTTGCTTTGGGATGAAATGTTCTGAATATATCTGTGATGTCCATCTGGTCCAGTGTGTCATTTAAGGTCTTTATTTCCTTGTTGATCTTTTGCTTGGATGATCTGTCCATTTCAGTGAGGGGACTGTTAAAGTCCCCTACTATTATTGTATTATTGTCGATGTGTTTCTTTGATTTTGTTATTAATTGGTTTATATAGTTGGCTGCTTCCACGTTAGGGGCATAGATATTTAAAATTGTTAGATCTTCTTGTTGGACAGACCCTTTGAGTACGATATAGTGTCCTTCCTCATCTCTTATTATAATCTTTGGCTTAAAATCTAATTGATCTGATATAAGGATTGCCACTCCTGCTTTCTTCTGATGTCCATTAGCATGGTAAATTCTTTTCCACCCCCTCACTTTAAATCTGGAGGTGTCTTCGGGTTTAAGATGAGTTTCTTGTAGGCAATATATAGATGGGTTTTGTTTTTTTATCCATTCTGATACCCTGTGTCTTTTGATTGGGGCGTTTAGCCCATTAACATTCAGGGTAAGTATTGAGAGATATGAATTTAGTGCCATTGTATTGCCTGTAAGGTGACTGTTATTGTATATTGTCTCTGTTTCTTTCTGATCTACTACTTTTAGGGTCTCTCTTTGATTAGAGGACCCCTTTCAATATTTCCTGTAGAGCTGGTTTGGTATTTGCAAATTCTTTCAGTTTTTGTTTGTCCTGGAAGCTTTTAATCTCTCCTTCTATTTTCAATGATAGCCTAGCTGGATATAGTATTCTTGGCTGCATATTTTTCTCGTTTCGTACTCTGAATATATCATGCCAGCTCTTTCTGGCCTGCCAGGTCTCTGTGGATAAGTCTGCTGCCAATCTAATATTTTTACCATTGTATGTTACAGACTTCTTTTCCCGGGCTGCTTTCAGGATCTTCTCTTTGTCACTAAGACTTGTAAATTTTACTATTAGGTGACGGGGTGTGGACCTATTCTTATTGATCTTGAGGGGGGTTCTCTGAACCTCCTGGATTTTGATGCTTGTTCCCTTTGCCATATTGGGGAAATTCTCTCCAATAATTCTCTCCAATATACCTTCTGCTCCCCTCTCTGTTTCCTCTTCTTCTGGAATCCCAATTATTCTAATGTTGTTTCGACTTATGGTGTCACGGCTGGCTTTACTTCTTAATGTCTCCAGGGGCAGAATGTGGCTCTGCAGTTAAAGTTTTCTTGCCACAGAAGAGGGTGTCAACCAGAGGGTGTAAACTAGAAGCAGGAATCACTGGTGCTCATGGATAAGCCATCATGAGGACAATTTACCTCACTGATGAATTACTGTTGGACTATTGATAAATTACATTATAATGTGAGAACTTGGGAGAAGAAAGTCCCAATGTGCAGTAAAACCAAGATTACATTTGGCAGGGAAGAGATCCATATGGGAAAAGAAGCATGCAAAATGTGTAGGTTTCATGCAGGGCATTGCATGGGCAATAACTTCTGAGCACTGTAGAAGAAAAAAATGACATTGTTGAAAACAAAGGAAGAGAAGAAAGAAGTTGATGTAAATGCACAAGGGAGATTAACATTCGTTCCACTTCAGTACAAAGTCTATTGAGTTTGTATCGAAATATCAGATCTGAACAATACTTCATCTGTACCCCAGTCTGTTCATTACAAAGGTGTTGCCCTTGAACACAGTAAGGAAGTCTCAGAACGTGGGTGGTGAGGAGGAGGATGGCAATGCACCAGGCTTGAATCAATCTGATCAAAAGTAATAGAAGGCATGGAGAGGCAGTGAGTCGTTCAAGCCGCAAAACCTAAAGGAAAGAATATCAGGTATTGCTGATGTAATCTTTGGTATTTCCTACATTTACAAATTGGGATCCATCTGCATCTGCCATTCTTCCTTGACTTGAACAGTCAGAGTGTGTATGTTTGTTTGTTTTGAACGGTCATATTTTATTAACCACAGTTCCTGAACAAAACGTTGAAGTCATGCTTTTACCTAAGAAACGATTCCCCAAGAAAGGAATATCTTAAAAATTAATTTCCAGGATTTTCATTTCAAAATATCCTCCAACTGGGACATTACTCAGAATGTTCTCAGGATGTTCAAGTTCTTGCAAGCTTTTTACATTAAAGCAGATTCACATCTGTGTGGAGAACCACCTTTGAAGTTATCATGCCTTACCAGTATCTCAAGTGTTCCGCTTTGATCTGTAGGCACCATTTTTCCTAAGAAGCTCTCTTGCAAGTATATTTTTTGTTACCATGTATTTTTACTCTGTAATGTCCATATTTCTTATCAACCAAGAGTAACAAATATGGATGAATACTTTTCTAGTTGCATTGTTTTGGTAATATAAAGATTAAAGAATGATATCACAGAAGCTATGTAATTTCTTTTAAATTTCCATTATAATTGATTTCTATTAAATAGTAATTTTTAAATTTTCTCTTTATTTTTGCATTCTGGTATTTGAATAGCAAAAGCAGAGTCATTTGTTTGTAGACATTATATAAAATAAGAGGCAGAAAAGTTTCAATTTCTTGATGAGTTGTATCCTTTTATTTGCTACAGGTTGGGTTTTGGGAAGTTTTTTTTATTAAAATAACAACTACTTAATACATGTTTAACTTTGATGAAATAATTAATAACTATATTGCATATGCTGCTATATTTATACATGTGATGAGGAAAGGGGGGAAAAGTCAAGAGGAAAAAGAAAGGAAAGAAGGGAAAAATGGAAAATTTAACAAGGGAAAATGGAAATAAAAGGGAAAAGAACAGAAATCAAGGAAGAACATGAAAAAAAGAGAAGTTGATAAAAAAAATGGAGAAGCAAAAAGGAAAAAGGGTAAACATGAAGCGATTACTCTCTACAAATCTGACTAAACTCGTTTCTCTTACTTTAAAATATATATACTTCTTTAGGGGAACTGGGGTGGCTCAGTCGGGTAAGCATCTGACTCTTGATTTTGGCTCAGGTCATGATCTCAGGGTCCCGAGACTGAGCCCTGTGTCAGGCTCTACGCTGGGCATGGAGTCTGCTTGAGATTCTCTCTTCCTCTCCCTCTGCCCCCCCTTACCCATGCATGCTTGTGTGCACTCTCTCCCTAAAGAAATAAAATTATCTATACTTCTTTAAATAAATGTCTTGGGCGCCTGGTTGGCTCAGTGGGTTAAGCCTCTACCTTTGGCTCAGGTCATGATCCCAGAGTCCTGGGATCAAGCCCCGCATTGGGCTCTCTGCTCAGCGGGGAGCCTTCTTCCTCCTCTCTCTCTCTGCCTGCCTCTCTGCCTACTGGTGATCTCCCCCTCTCTGTCAAATAAATTAAAAAAATAAAATCTTTAAAAAAATTTAAATAAATGTCTTTATTTCCTGAGCACACACCATACTAAGAAAGAATGATCCTGAATGCTTTTCTCTCCTGCTATTATATACTAAGGAGAAAAGGGCTTTCTTTTAAAGTGATCTTTATTTCACAGTATTCTTGAATGCAAGGATAATGCAGGCTGGTTATTATTTATGGTTTAAAAAGAAGTATTGCTTGTGTAGATTTTTCTAGGCTGATACTTGCTGTTAAGGTGTTCATATATTTGTTTATTCTAAAGGCTAATTGCATGGATTAGGGGATACTTCAGCTCCCGCCCATGAAAGGTGCTAAAAAAATCTGCAATAAGTGAATAAACTAGATTCATGTTGACAAAAACCATTTCTGTCTTAAAGTTAAATTACTCTCTGAAAAATTGATATCTAACTCTTCCAGAGGGCAATGAATACATTTGGAGGCTAGAATTTAAAAACATTGCATTAAGAAAATGTACCATAATCAAGGATCCCTAAGCTCCCACTGGGACGCCTTGCGATTATAAATGTTATGTTATCGGTGAGAACTCAGCCTACTGCATTCAGTCCTACCAGTCTGGGGGATAGCTTTTTGGTCTCCTGCATACCTTGAGCATACACACTGGCTACAATGTGTCCAGATAAAAGCATGGTGTCTGGCACAGAACAGAAGACATCCTTAAAACAAGTATTAGTCCTGGAATTTGAATCTGAATTTAAGTTGCTTTTTCAAGGTTTCCTCTCTGTTGAGACGGTGGTCTTTTGAATATGAGCCAGCTGCTTGCAACACTGGGCACTCAGGCTAACCCATTTCAGGCTTACAAAGTTTTGTTCTTCTTGCTCCCTACCTGCCTGTTGGCACATTGTGTTATGTTGGAGCAGCAGAAGCTGCCAGGGATCAAGCCAACTGGCTATGGAACATTGAAAGGCAATTGCTGAGAAAGAGAAAGCCAGGTATAGCCTTCTCTGTGAAGAAGAGCCAAGAAGATTCTAAAGGTGTTTGAGGATCTCAAGAAAAACACCCCCAGATGGGAACGCTCCCTAGTCTTAGAGGATGGATGATACTTTAAACGTTCCCAGCTCCTCTTCTCCTGGGAGCAAAAAACAGGGCATTTTGGAAATGTGCAACACTTCGGTCCTGAATACACAATGGTACCTTTCATCTATTTCTGGTGACTTTTATTTTCTTTTGTTGCTGGATCCCCTACATAATCGTAAGCATATCGCAGGCCAGCACAATGGTAAACAGTGGGTAGACACTGCCTCTGCAGACGCAGACAGTATCTGCCCGGCTGGCACTGCGTAATTCAGCCATTAACCCACTTTTATATACTCTTTTGAGCAAAAGGTGCAGAAAAGCTCTTAAGAACTTAAAGGAGAAGACGCTTTTCAAATTGCATTTTTTTTTTTTTTTTTTATTCCTGGTGTTTTGGTGAGCCCGTCTGAAACTGCTAAGGAGAAAGGCAGGAAGAAAGGTCTTCTGGAGAGTCACAAACAATGCGGGGGCCTCTTGTAGAGTAAAGTAAGTGACCTGTGTGACCTCTGTCAGGTGTGGTACTACAGCTCATAAAGCCACCGGTCAGATGAAGAAATATAGGAGGGTGTTTCAAGCCATTTTCTGATGGGCAGGGAGATCCTCAGGATTGTGGAATTTTCAAATCACAAGCAAGCAGGTCTTTTGTCCCCCAATCAGAGCGGGTCTAGGGGTGAGTGCAGATGCCCTAATAGAATATGCCCTAATACAGAAGTTCTGTATTTGCTGCCCGAGTTTCCTCTCTTGTTTCCCTGCCTCCGCTAGTTCCCCCATCCAATTCATTCTCCACGCAGCTGCAGCATAATCTCCCTGAGACGCCAATGATGGACATCTTCAGTGGTTGCTTGTTCCCTGGAGAGTGCAGGGCCTGAGGCCCTCTCCCACAGCTTTCTTGCAACATGCTCTCAAAAAACCAAAGTACTTGATGTTTCTGGACATGCCCTGTATTGACCAGTCTTGTTTCTCTTCTCCCAGGATACCTACCCTTTACTAACTGCCCTCCCTTTTCCTCTGTTGAAATCTTATCCATTCTTACAGGTTAGAATGCATCTATCCCCCAGAAAGATACATGGAAGCCCTAACCCCCATCCCGAGAATGTTACCTTACTTGGAAATAGGGTCTTTGCAGATGATCGAGTTCAGTTGAGGTCATTGGGGTGGGTCCTACCAAACCAGTATGTCCAGTGGCCCTATGAAAAGGGGAAATTTGGACACAGACACAGATATGCGTAGAGTGAAGACTGCCAGGTGACAACAGGGACAGAGACAGAGACTGACAACAGCAGCCAGAGGCCAAGCAAGGCCAAGGACTGCTGGCCCCCACCAAAAGCAAGGGAGAAGAAAGGAAGGATTTTACACCCTGAGTTTCAGAAGCAGCATGGCCCTACCAATACCTTCATTTGGGAGGTCTAGCCTTCCAAATGAACTGTGAGATAGTAAATTTCTGCTGTTTTAAGCCACCAGTTGGTGGTACTTTGTTATAATAGGCCTAGGAAACTAATATATTCATCCTTCAAGGCCCAGTTCATGCGGAGTTCATACGGCACCTACCCCACTAAACCTTCAATGACTGACTCCAAAATGTCTCAAGTAATCTCTTGCACTCTCCTATACCCTCATACTATTATAAGAACATGACCTTTTGTTTTCATTTTCTGTATTAAGTTATGGGCTTCCTCAGCTAACCTTTTATCAATTTCAACTTTCTGTCCCCATAGCATGTGCAGCTCTGCATTTGGAAAGCTTTCCTTAAATGTTTATTAAACTAAGTGGAATGGAATCTTTGTTTTTTCAAAACATCAATGACAAATGACTTAGAAGAAACTAATTTTGAGATAATGTTTTATTATCATCTGTTAACTCATTAACCATTGCTGGAAGAACTCTTAGAAAAAAATACAATGTAAAATGGAGGAATGGAAAATTAACAGGCAGTTCTCAGAATCAGGTATAAAAAATCCAGAAAGAGATCACACTGCTCATAATTAAATCAAGAGCAAGCAAGACAAGTTACTATTTCCATCTGTAAGTAATTGTTGGCATTGATTCAATGAGACTAGCATTCTCATACAAGATAGTGAGGATGTAAATAAGTAAAACTTCTTTTGAGAGTAATTTGAAAAGTAGCTATCAATGTTTTCAGTGGGCACCTGGGTGGCTCAGTTAGTTGAGTATCCGACTCTTGATTTGGGCTAGGGTCATGATCTCAGGGTCACGGGACCAAGTCCTGTATCAGCTCTGCTTTTAGCCAGAATTTGCTTGGGTTTCTCTCTCTCCCTCTGCCCCTCCTCCTGCTAGCATACTCCCTCCTGTCCTCTCTTCATTCTCAACTCAGTAAATTAAAAAAGAAAAGAAAGACAAAAATACATAAATATCCTTATTTCTACCACCTAGAGATTATCAAGCAATAATCTAATGAGTATCTTTCCAAATTTATTCTGTGCTAAAGTATGTATACACAGAAAGGACTTATACATAATTATAATTATTCACTGATAGTATATCATTAACATATTTCCATGTTAGACTTTTAGAGCTGAAGAACCCTTAAAATTCATTTAGAACAGAATAAACAGAAAACAGCACCTGCACATACAACCACAAGTATATTGCCCTCCTCTTCCACATGCCCATGACGCATGGGGCCGAGTCACCATGACATCTTCTGGGAGGGTTGACACATAGCTTTAAAGGCCTCCTCCACAAAGTGGTACTCACAACTACAACCAAAAGACTAAAGGTTAAAGTCATGCAAGCTGAAATTGATTATTTTTGACTAGTCTAAACCAATAATAAGGAGTCAAGTGATTTCTTGACAAAAGTCACACAACTAGCAATGGAACCAAAGTTAGGAACCTGTGAAAATATTCTATCATTGTAAATTTAAAAATAGTATTTTATGGAATAGACTTCGTGATATTAACTTTTACACCCTGAAATGAAAGGGATTAAATGAAGTTTGGGGCAAAAGTATGAAATAATGAAGTGCACCTAAATTTCCATTTATTCTTTGTGTTTAATCCACATTTACATGGTGCGGTGATCCCACCTCAGCTGTAGCACACTGTCCTAGGAACACAATTGCCCCTCTACTTGATATTTTACAGATGAAGATTATTAAAATATTTGGCAGATTAAGACTGACATGCATAAATCTAAAAGGCCCTTCCAGACTCTTGTTTATGAAAACCATCTAGGATTCTGAGATCCCCTGAAGCTCATGGTGGGTATTTTAGAAATCTGACATAGAAGAATGTCACCTCTACCCCTGAACTGGGGGGACTCTGGGAGAAGAAAACTATCTGTGCATGATTCATATCGCTGGACTCCTGATTCTCAAAGCAGGTAGTAGGCTTTGGCCTTCACCACGTGATTTTCAGTGGTACGATAAACATGCTAGGTTCACATACTACATGAGGACATAACTGTTTAGCAATGTATTGTAGCCTCAAGTGCACATCCATCGGGTGACCACATTGTACCACTTCAAGATAATAAATGCTGCCCAGCTGAGCCGACAGTACTTAACAAGCATTTCATGAGCACTTATTTTGTGCCAAGCACTGTGCTAGGTTCTGAAGCTACAAAGATCAGGCAACATAGTTCCTGGCCTGAAGGAGCTTGTTTTTGCCATGGGTGTGTAGTGGGGCACTAAGGAACCCACAAATTCAGATTTTGTTTTCTGTGTGTATGTGTGTGTTTTAAGATTTTATTTATTTATTTGACACAGAGAGAGAGAGAGAGAGAGAGCACAAGCAGGTGGAGGGGCAGGCAGAGGGAGAGGGAGAAGCAGGTTCCCCGCTGAGCAGAGAGCCCAGGATCCATGACCTGAGCCGAAATCAGACGTTTAACCGACTGAGCCACCCAGGTGCCCCCAAATTCAGATTTTGACTAATAACATTAGTTATTAACATTAACACATAGTGGAAGAAAAGTCTCCAAAGCTGAAAGAATTCCTTCCTTTCATATAACTTGATCTGTGATAGTAGGATATTTTAAGAAAAAATGTATCAATAACTGGAAATGGCTTGTATAAAAGTATAGAAAAAGCAGAAGTTGAAGATGCAATTTGAAGTTAGAGATCCCTGGTAGGCACACTGTAAATTACAAGTCTGTGGGACAGAGACATTTATTGTGGAGACAGACACAGCAATTTCTTACGGTATGATAACATATTTAATAAACAAAAATGCTAAATTGTAAGCCTTAAAAAAAATGTCTTTTCTCATGGGCACCTGGGTGGCTCAGTCAATTGGGCGACTGACTTGATTTCAGCTCAGGTCATGATCTCAAGGTTGTCGGATCAAGCCCCGAGCTAGGTTCTGTGCTCAGTGTGGAGTCTTCTTGGGATTCCCTCTCTCTCCCTCTGCCCTTTCCTGTGCTCACTTGCTCTCTCGCTCTCTCTCTGCCCCCCTCTCTTATAAGCAAATAAATAAAAGCTTAAAAAGAAAAGTCTTTTCTCATAATCTACTTGATGATCATGCCTCCCCCCTCAACCATGACATGCTCTATAGCTCCCAGGACTTCTTTACTCAGTTTTTACTTATTTATTTTTTTTAAGTTTTATTTATTTATTTGTCAGAGGGAGAGAGAGAACACAAGCAGGGAAGTGGCAGGCAGAGGCAGAGGGAAAAGCAGGCTTCCTGCTGATCAGGGAGCCCAATGCAGGACTCCATCCCAAGACCCTCGGATCACGACCCAAGCCAAAGACGTCATTTAACCAACTGAGCCACCCAGGTGTCCCTTTTACTCAGTTTTTAATTTGACAGTTAGTTGTGCAATTATTAGTTTACTCTTTCTCTCCCTTAAGCTCAATGACATAGTGCTCGCTACATTTATCATTAATCTTTTATAGACTTGGTTGGTCTAATCCACTCAGACCAGAACCTGGAAATTAAATGCCAGAACTTTGAAAGTTAAAGCTGTAACTTCAGGTAATTCACCAAGATAAACTTACCTTATAATAAAGTCAATCAGGCTGCTTTCCCTGATGAAATCTTCCCCACACACTGGGTACCTCTTAAACCCCAGTAACACTCAGAATTGCTCAAGCACCGTGGGGATACAATAGAAATTTTCATTGATATTCCAAAATGATCTCTGTAGAAATGTGTACAAGTACTTAAAATTACTGTAATTATTTCTTCCTAGTAAGATATTGCAAGATTTTAATCATTCTATCTAAAGTGGAAAATATAGATGGAATAATGCAAAGCAAAAGTACAGTATTGTTAATAGTTTTTTAAATGATTCATTTAACTTTTCACTCGATATTTCAAACAACTCAGAAACCACTATAATAGGGGTGAGAAATTTACTCAAAGAACAAACAGAACCACGGAGAATCCTTTACCTGTTCTCAGAATGTAACAATGGCGGTGGCTAGAATAGAACTCATCTATCTTGGGTTTCCAATTTCAGGGTTTCCTGAAGAGAGACAAGTTTCTGCATATGAAAGTGCCCTGATGGAACTATCCTGCACTGCAGGTCCTGTTGTATGTATGGCAGAAATAAGCTTTGTTAAAGCAGCTCCTTTTAGAAGGTGCTGCTTATCTCATTTGCCCTCTCAGAAAACCTGTATGCTAACTCCACCAGTAGAAGCATGCTTACCAGTTCAGATCCTGTGAGTAATGGCTCTTTAATAGAGAGTTTTATAGGCATTCAACACTTGAGAATAACTAGCCATTCCTCATATTGGAGGAAGGAGCAGATATGGTTTTCTATGGGTTAATGTGAACAAAACTCTTACAGCATTTAGTAAGGTAACTATTGCTAATTTCTGAGTCCCTCCCCCTAGGAATTGTAGAAAACCCTTAGCCAAGCTTAGCTTGAAAGAATGGTTATAGTCTAAAATTATTTTCTTTTTGCTTCAGTATGTCCAATAGGATTCCTGCCCGCATTTTCATGTTCTGACATCTGGGTTCTTATTTTCATTACAGATTTTCCTAGGCTCCTTGCATAACAGCAATTATTGATGTAAAGCTCCTTTGTACCAGACACTGCTCTAAGTATTTATATCTTCATTTAATATACAAAAAAAACCCCCACCAAAACCTCATGAGATGTGAATGATTATAAGTGCATTATACATATAAGGAAGATAAGGCACAGAGAGGTAAAGAAATTACCCAAAGTCACACAGCCAGTATTAGCAGAAACTGAGGATTCAAACTCCAGGTGATTAACTACTATGTCATATTGCTTTTCTAAGTACCAGGTACTTGATCACAGAATTCTTAAGGCTTGCTCCCACTAGTATGCTCAGAAATGCTCAGAAAACTAGTATGCTCCCACCAGCATGTTCTTTTAATCCTGTTTGGCACTCTAAACTCCAAATGAGTTAGAGATAGGGGAGGGCCCTGGGGGTATGGAAAATATGACCACACAGATACTATCTCCATGCTTGCTTTGCAGATGGAAATCAAAATGTGGGAGAATTTGCACATACTAAGGTGCAAGCAATTGCCTTAAACCTTCCATTTTCTCATGCTCTTAATTTTTAGAGCCTAGTCAGTTAATCAAATTACAGTCCTATTTAAGTACCAGGAAGTTAAAATATGTAAAACACCATACATGTTTTCTGATCTAATCATTAGAACATGCTCTTCCTTTAGAAATTTATTATTCTTTTAATCTTAAAAAACAGTCTCTTCCACTGAAATTTAATGGGTCACATATTCCTAGTCAGAAAAAATGAAATTATTTCCATTTTGAAAATAAATATATGTGTATACATGTATATATATGTATCTATATATTTTTATATAATATATATATTTTTCATATATATGTAATGAATCCAGGAGGAAAAAGATATTTTGTCTTTGGTGACTTTTCTGTAGTGGATCTATATCCTTGTTTTTCTATAAACAGAAACCAGGCAATATGGAAAGTAGACTCACTTCTTTCCAGTATTAAGAAATATAACTCAAATACATACAAAATTCATTGTATGGATGTTGGCTCTAAATTTCCTTGCAAATTCACTAAAAAGATAACACATACTGACAAGATTGTAAATGTCTATTGAAAGAATTACACTTGATTAAAAACATTGAATTATTTTATCTTATGCAAACATAATTTATTGTTGTGCAAGATTGCCCTCTTGTGTTTTCTCTAGTTAAATCATTATTATTTTTATCAATTTAATATTCAATTTTCAACTTTTCCATCTAAAATTAACTCACTCAACAACATGGTTAGAGCTAAAGCGTATTACTGCTAAGTGAAATAAGCCAGAGAAAGACAAATACCATATGATTTTACACATATGCGGAATTTAGGAAACAAAACAGATGAACATGGGGGGAAAAGGGAGGAGGAAAACCAAAAAACACTCTTAACAATAGAGAACAGACTGAGGGTTGCTGGAGGGGGTGGGGTGGGCTAAATGGGTGCTGGGCATTAAGGAGGGTACTTGTGTGGAACACTGGGTATTATATGAAAGTGATGAATCACTAACTTCTGTAACCAATATTACATTATATGTTAACTAACCAGAATTTAAATAAAAACCTGAAACATTGAAAAACAAATTAATTAAATAAAATAAAATTAACTCACTGCCAAAGGAACTTTAAAGCCTTATATTCACAACCCTACTGATCAGTAGTTAGTGCTATGGTTTACGGTACGCCCATTCCTTTAAATCTCTGAGTTAATTTGTAAAATATTGTGGCCTAAAGTTACAAGGAAACAGAGTCCATCAGAAGTAAATACATAAACAAAAAATTAGAATTATGTCAACAAATACTGAAATCCTGATATTTACGACTCACTTTACCAAGTTATGGAAGGTGCAGCCAATTCGTCTGTTATATGGGTCTGGCTTAATAACCTAGCAGTCAGTTTCCCCCGTTAGCTTACTTAGTTATTGTGGTTATATAAAAACACTGATAACATTTTAAATTATTTTTTTAAAGATTTATTTATTTATTTATTTGACAGACAGAGATCACAAGTAGGCAGAGAGGCAGGCAGAGAGAGAGAGAGAGAGGAGAAAGCAGCCTTCCTGCGGAGCAGAGAGCCCGATGTGGGGCTCGATCCCAGAGCCCTGGGATCATGACCTGAGCCAAAGGCAGAGGCTTTAACCCACTGAGCCACTCAGGTGCCCCAATATTTTAAATTATTTTACGAAAAATTTCCTTGTCTATTAAATTAGCCAAGATTTCTTTTCAGTGTTGTCTAATTAGAACAAGTACTCTCATATATTGAAATGTAAATCTGGTACACTTTTTTGTAAATCAAATTGGCAGTATATGCTAAAAGCCTTTAAAAAAAAACCTTATTAGGTTTGCTTCTAGGAATTTATCTCAAAAGCACAATCCTAAGTACCCCCAAAACTTCATGCCCCAACTACTCATCATAGCCTTATTTATAGCACAAACACTGGTAACAGCCTAAAGATGGCTGTGTGTTGAATTTGATTGGAATACATAGAGTGGAATTTTTGCAACAACTATAATTTTAATGTAATATTTAAAATGACATGAACTTTTTCTCTTTTATGATGTTAAGTTTTAAAAATTCAGGGTATAAATATACATGTGTGTATGTGCGAGTGTGTATCACCATGATTTAAAGAAATTCTTCCCAAATTATGAACAAAGACTAAAACAAAATGCCTCAAAATATTAATAGTGGTTGTCATTTGGGGGTGGCACTATGGTGGCTATTTCTCTATTTTTCACTTGTCTGTGTCTTCCATGTTTTTATGTTGAACATGCATTACTGTTATAATAGGGGTACCCCGCATGTCACTAATATCAGCAGAATTGAGGTACTGTCCTCGTACAGATCAGGAATTTGGTGGTTTTCTGTGCAACTGGCTCAGGATAGCTGAGCCACTGTAGGAAACTAGAGAAGCCCCTAGATTAGGAAAAGAGTGGGATAGTTCCTTAGGATGGAGACCTTCTCTCTCAATAATTATTCTTTGGGAGAAGAAAAAGGTAGAATTAGGTGGATTTCTTTTCCAAACACAGAAACGAGCAAACAAAGCAACAACCATTTATTTGGTGCTTAATATATGCTAGATTGGTTTGAAGGGGTCAAAAGCTAAATGCAATGAATGGCTAGATGAAAAGGATGGTTACACCGTCTCACGTCCAACCATCTCCTAGGACCCCTCAGGGGCACTGTAGCCAAAGAGCTACTCTTCCCGCCTGGAGCAACAATCCTTGATTACCTTAACTCCCATTCTCATCCATTTTTCAGAATGCAGAGAGAGTGATCTTTTCAAAGAACAAACCTTCCACAGATTCCCAGTGCCTCTGGAGATAAACTCTAAATTTATGGGGGTTGACAAGGCCCTTTATGGTCTGGCTTTGGCTAAACATATCCAGCTTCCTCTTTGGTCTTCTCCAAGCATTCTGATCTTCCCCAGGCTTTGCCCATCCTGTCTCTTGTTCAGTTAACTCCTGCTTAGTTTTTAAGTGTCTGGTTCAATGTTGCCTTCATTGGGAAAATGCACCTGCCCCTCTATGTGCACCTATCATAATCCCAGCTTTCCTGATTAGAGCCCTTTCTGGGGGTTATTAAATTCTCTGCTGTGACGGTCTTTATCTGGACTTTGGGCTCTGAGTGAGGGAAGGGTTGAGTCTGCCCTTCACCTAGATACCTAAGTGCTGAACAGGGGAGCAACAGGTGTTTACTGAATAAATGAATGAATGGATGAATTAAGTGAGATAGCTTCATTATATTCATCTTGCCCCAAACGTCCTCTCTAAAGATGTACTCTAACTGATGAAGGTGCATATTAATATAAAGAGGATACCTTGTCATGATGGTGGTCCTGGGGATGCTGTGAGTTCTTCGTTCAGCCCTGCCATGCTGAATCCAAGTCTCACTTCACAGATCCATGTGCATGTGTGTATATACTTAAGAGATTTTTCAAATTAATTTTTCAAGCCCCTTATGGGAGAAAAAGGGGTCACTATGATACATTAACTAATTGTTTCTAAAATTGTTTCTTAAAAAAAAGATATTTTCATCCAACAATAAAGGAGTAATTTAATTGATTCATAAAATAATTACAATCTTTAAAGACATAAGAAAATAATATAATACCAAATTTTTATAAAAGTATACACACCACATACACAGAACAAGCTAATCTCTCCTACATATAAAAAGTACATATCAGGGGCACCTGGGTGGCTCAGTGGGTTAAGCCGCTGCCTTCGGCTCAGGTCATGATCTCAGGGTCCTGGGATCGAGTCCCGCATCAGGCTCTCTGCTCAGCAGGGAGCCTGCTTCTCTCTCTCTCTCTCTGCCTGCCTCTCTGCCTACTTGTGATCTGTCTCTGTCAAATAAAAAAAAAAAGTACATATCACACATTTACATAATACCAAGATTGGAAGAAAATGCATCAAAATGTATTTTGTGATTATTTCTGAGTCATCACTGTCAGAAAAGTAAAGTACTTTTCTTCCTTGTATTTATGTATTTATACTCCCATACAGCACATATATACTTAAAAATATTTTACTGAATAAATTAAGTAATGCAAAGATTTTATACTTAATAGATTTACTAATGCAATGACCTTTAATGCAGATACTACTCGAAGACACTATAGAACTACAATCATTTTGAATTTGACTTCTCTGATATCCTCACGTTGGGAGTTTTCCGTATTTCTCAAAGGGAACAAAGAATATTTTATGAAATGGTTTGGAAAGTAAATTAATTCATACATTATTATGCCAAGCACAAATGAGATGGCATTTTTAAAAAAAGAGATTAAAGGATAGGCTGGAGGCAGTTAACTAAGCATACAGGTACTGGAAGTTGATTAGGGGGAGGCTAATTTGGGCAGAATTCCCTCTTGAAACAGGCCACAGTAGCAGTTGGGACGAGCCTGGGAAAGTCCCTCACCTGCACTACTTATCCCAATAGATCTAGGAAGTTGCTTTTTTGTTTTTGTTTTCATTTAACAATAGGTCCAGTGATAAGCAAAATTGCCCTCCTGGAAAGCTCCCTGAAGTGCAAAAAGACTAAGAAGATCAAAGGAACCATTAACCACTCCCTGAACTTCAAAGGTTTCTCCTTGAGAACTCAGAGAAGCAACTGTGAGTTTATACATGACTGAGAGACTTCCATTGCAGTATAAAAATAGAACAAATATCTCGATTACATTATTTGTTTTATTTCTCTGCTGTGGTCGCATTTTGGATTTTACCAGTTTTGTACACATATTAAAATGAGTAATAAATCAAAATATATTAGGACTAGAGACCTACACATTCCCAATGAGCGCTACTGGCGCTTTTCTTAGCACTACTCTCTTTTCGTGCTTTCTAAGCCTAGCTTTTTAATGTCTTGGTTGTTGCTATATTTTCTCATTCAGAAAGAAATAAAATAACCACTTTGCCTTGCATAGTTTGTGTTTTAATTCAATATTCAAATAAAGTCTACAAAATCACTTGCTTTTCCTGGACTGGTTTCCAGACTCAGGTCCCCAATGATGGAAGTTCTCTCTTCAGTAAAGTATTTCATGCAGGCTGTGGTGACCTACAGCCCAAATAATTCAGTCAGCCATGAGTTAGTAGCACTCATTTTAATAATAAAAACTGCATCTGTAATTTTTTTTTACTTTTTGTGAAATTCTTTATTAAAAATTAATTTTAGGGCGCCTGGGTGGCTCAGTGGGTTAAAGCCTCTGCCTTCAGCTCGGGTCGTGGTCCCAGGGTCCTGGGATCGAGCCCCACATCGGGCTCAGCGGGAAGCCTGCTTCCTCCTCTCTCTCTCCTTGTAATCTCTGTCAAATAAATAAAATATTAAAAAAAATTAATTTTATATTGAAATATCACATATAAATCATAAGTTTCTGGCTCAATACAGTTTCCCAAAAAGGATACACTCATGTAATAACCAGCACTAAGATAAAAAAAATAGATTACAGAATATTTCTAGCACTTCAAAACTCTCTCTTGCGCCCTCTTCCACGTTCCTGACTTCTACTCTGAGATACTGACTGTACTAGCCAACAGTGGCCAAACATATATAAAAATAGAGCTCTGGGAGTACCTAGGTGGTTCAGTTGGTTAAGCATCTGCCTTTGGCTCAGGTCATGATCCCTGGGGTCCTGGGGGATCACTCAGCCTTGGGCTCCCTTCAAAGCAAGGAATTGGCTTCTCCCTCTCTCTCTCTGCCCCTCCCCCTGCTCATGCTCTCTCTTTCTCTGTGTGTCTCAAAAATAAATAATAAAAATTTTTAATTAAAAAAATAAAGCTCTAACCCACAACCCATAGCACCCTGCCCACCAACCCCTTATATATCATGAATAAACCAGGAAGTCATACTGCTCTGAGTTGGATTTGTAGGAAGTCACACTACTACCTCTAGTAACAATCTGGGAGTCCAAACTAACTTCTATAACAACTGACCCCAATGGCCAGGACTTGCTTAATGACAGATAGCTTCTCCAATTTTTATCTCTACTTCCAACTTAGAATGAATGCATGAAAGTCAAGTATGCACCCTCAAGCCAATCCTGTAAGTGCTTATTTTAAGCAGAAGAATCGTAAGCAAAAGACTCTAGAAGATACTACTAGATTCTTAAGACCTTTGAAGATACTTTTCTTACACTTCTAGTAATAAAAGTCCTATATAAATAAACTTGTTTAAGACATTTACACCAAGAGAAACATCTACAAATTGAAAAGGTGTAGAACAAGATTGATCTTTGATGCATACATTCAGAAACATGTATTATGCATCTACCAGGAATAAGAGGATAAGACATAATTCCCACTCTTAAAAGTCTTCTAGAAGAAGCCACAGAAGAGCAAAGAAGTCATGAACAAGTTTGGCCACAGAAATCCAAAGCAGTCACTGAGCAGGGAGAAGTCAGTTTTGCAAGTAGAGAGGGTGTGTGTGTGTGTGTGTGTGTGTGTGTGTGAGAGAGAGAGAGAGAGAGAGAGAGAGAGAGAGAGAGATTAGGAATGGTGAAGGTGATGATTTCTAGGACCAGTAGCAGAATGAGCACAGATATAGAGACCAGAAAACCATCTTGCACATTTTGGGTACTACAAGCAATAGTTTGGTTCAAAGTTCACTCATCCATAGATACAATAATTATTAATTGAATACTTTGAGTTAAAATTGTAAATGTCAAGAAATAACTTGTCCTTCAAGATAAGATAATCAAGAAGGCCTTGTCTATGCAATGAACATAGAACGTGGCCTTCCTAGAATCCATTCCCCATTCTTCTAACAGAAACTTAATTTGTTTAGTATATACCCTTCCCCCTACAATACATATGCGTCCAAAGCAGCTAGCTCACTCCTAGTTCCAGGTGGCCCAAGAAAGGGTACACTTAGTCTCTTTCCAGTGACTGACTTTGGAATAGCTCATGACCAATTCTGATAAAAGACACACCAAGAGAGGTTTGCTAGAGGTCTCTGGGAAAGTAATTCTTGGTGTGTTACTGAAAGCCCCTCCCTTCCTCTCACTGGGCATGAATCAAGAAATACATGGCTCCAAATACTTAGGGCAACCATATGGTAACTACAAAGGAAGCAGGTTTAGGATGGAGCTGACTCTATGAATGGCAGGAGAGAGAAAGAAGCCTGGGTTCTTTTTTTTTTTTTTTTTTTTTTAGAGATTTTATTCATTCATTTTGACAGAGAGAGAGAGAGAGAGAGAGAGACCACAAGTAGGCAGAGAGGCAGGCAGAGAGAGGGGGAAGCAGGCTCACTGCTGAGCAGAGAGCCCGATGCGGGGCTCGATCCCAGGACCCCGAGATCATGACCCGAGCCGAAAGCAGAGGCTTAACCCACTGAGCCACCCAGGCGCCCCAGAAGCCTGGGTTCTTAAATAGTATCATTGAACCAATTGACCCTGAACTTCACCCTGCCTCTGACAGTCTTTTACATGATCTAGTTCACTTCCTGACTTTTATAAAAGCTGGACTGAGATGGTTTTTCTGTTATTTGTGGCCAAAGCACCGTAATTTAGATTTGATTATTAGACGAAGGGGAGTCACTGAAGAAGTTTAAGCAGGAGATGGACATAGTTTGCATTTTATGAGGACAGTAGTGGCAGAAATGTTGAGGATAGATGGGTGGGATGGGAGACTGGCTAACATTTACTGAGGGCACACCATGTGCTTCTACTAGGCTAAATATTTTACACATATTAATTCATTTAACCCTTCCCATCCCCTATGAAGCATGTAGTATTATCTACATTCAATAAGAATAATCTGAAGCTCAGAGACATTAAGTTGTCCAAGATCACAGAGCTAGTAAGTGGCAGAGCCAGGATTTGAACCCCAATTTTATTATAGACATTTCTTCACACACCCCTTGCCCCCAGTAATACATATCAGGAGAAGCGCATATTCTTCTCAGCCACAAATAGGCCTCATTGATCTAAGAGTAAACCACTGACTGGGTTTCCAGTGACTGACTCAGGAATAAGTTGGTGACACAATTCCGGTCTGGCTTCTAACCACCAGTTCATGCTGCATATTTCATAGCATTATTGTGAGAACTAAAGTGGGCTATTGCTTAAAACATACTTAATAGGGGCACCTGGGTGGCTCAGTGGGTTAAGCCTCTGCTTTCGGCTCAGGTCATGATCTCAGGGTCCTGGGATCAAGCCCCACATCGGGCTCTCTGCTTGGCGGGGAGCCTGCTTCCTCCTTTCTCTCTGCCTGCCTCTCTGCCTACTTGTGATCTCTGTCTGTCAAATAAATAAATAAAATCTTTAAAAAAAAACATACTTAATATATGGTAGGCTGACAGTAAATGCTAGCTACTGCTGTGATGATTATAGACTCCTATATATCAGGAAAAACTGAGAAGGAATGTTCAGAGAAGGAGGGCAAAGAAGTATGGTATGACAGAAGCCAAGGGAAGAGTTTAGGAAAGGCATAGCAAAATCAAATGCCATGGGAAAATAAAGTGACATGAAGAGTTAAAGAGTGGAATGGATCTAGTCTTTGGAACATGACTGGTGACTTTTGCCAGGGAGGTGTTAGTGGAAGGGTTGAGGTAGAAGGGCCACCAATTGGCTAAAGAGCAAACTTGCATCTGGGTGGAGATGGTGGCTACCTATTGCAGTATTAGCAATTTCACTGTGATGGAAAGGAGAGAAAGTCAGCATTTATAAACTTCGAGGCAGAGAGTGAGAACAATGATGGGACAGGTGCCAAAGGGTATTGAAAGGATGACATCAAGCTCACAGGTAGAGGGAGGTATTAGTCATGAAGAATTGGGCCATCTTCTATCCTCTAATGGTTTTCCTGGGGAGGGGGGGGAAGATAAAGGTAAATTCAGATATAGATGCATTTATTGACATGGCGGGTGGGGGTGGAGGGAGTCCACCTTTGGAATAGTTCTTTTTTCCTAGTGAAGTGGAGGCAGGGTCATCTGCTGAGGAGAGTGTGAAGAGAGTGGTCAATGATAGTTGCTTTTGGATGAAGCTAGCCTGGAAAACTGGTAAAAAACAACTCTAGAGTAGGGGCGCCTGGGTGGCTCAGTGGGTTGGGGCCTCTGCCTTCAGCTCAGGTCATGATCCCGGGGTCCTGGGATTAAGCCCCTCATCAGGCTCTCTGCTGGGCAGGGAGCCTGCTTCCCTTACTCTCTCTCTGCCTACTTGTGATCTCTCTCTCTGTCAAATAAATAAGTAAAATCTTTAAAAAATTAAAAATTAAAAAAAAAACAACTCTAGAGTACTGACAGTTGAGGGCATGGCTAAATTGGAGACCAAGAATTTTCAATAGCTTTAATATATAGGAATATATGATTCTCTCGAGCACCTCTCACCTACCCAGATAGAGATAGAAGAAAGAGCCTGTCCATGCCCTCAGCAAGTTATGGAAGTATGAGGTTCAAAGTAATGGAAATAGCGACCATTTGACCGTAGTCCTCTCTGGTTCCTCCTACACCCCCAAGGGCCTCAGTCATACAAACAAAATCTATGCCTACAACTGGGACTGCCAACCACTGTTGTCAAAGGGTCAGAGGGTTAAAGAACAGACTGTCACTCCCTCAAATTCAAAGGGAAAAATCAAATTGTTAATCAAAGCACTTTACCTGGGAATCTCACAATGTTCCAAGATTACAGGTGGTAAAACAATATTCATCCTTTGATTAAATGCTGAGTCTCAAATTTGATGTATCCCCTTTCTTTCATCTAGGATAAAACAAAGTTAAAGACACTCATATTTAAGGTTTTATGTCCAATGGATAGGATTAGTAGGACTAAGAACAATATGGCATGCAAAATAAAACTACACAAATATTTAAATTATTCTGTATGTGTGCCTATGCCACATAACATGACATCCTGCTGAGTCAAGAGAACTTAAAGCATCTCTCCATTATTAGCAACTTCATTCCCCCAGTTACCTTTCAGGTAGGCATAGAACTAGGATTCCCCCTTAAACCTGGCCAACAAGAGAAAAATGTCTACCTGTTAGAATTTGGAAGGAACTTTTCTCCTTCAGGAAGTTGCTTTAAGATATTGCTTCAAAATTGTTCTTGGTTATTTTAATTGATTTAATGAGTTTTTTCTTCTAAAAAACTTAAGGTGTGTCCTTTCATTGTTCAAAAGAGAACAAAGGCAATAGTAAACAAGCGACTATTGTATCATAAGGTATGTCAAAGCAATGAAAATACCGATTATCCAGATAGAAGACTATCACTGGTTACACCTCCCCTGCTTGGAGACCATGCCTTCCTCTGAAGTCATCACTCTCAGAGATAGTTGTCTTTTCAGAGCTTCTTAATAGACAAATATGCCTAAAACATTAGAGTGAACTAATTCTATTTTTATACCTAAAATAATGCTTCCATCATAACAGCATATAACAAACATGAGTAAAAAAGAAAAGGCTTACAAAGACAGATTTCTTAGAGAAGTCTTCTTAGAAGATCAGCATTGCGATTTTAACACTGGGATATAAAGTGGAGTCACTGGAGCTTAGATATCAGAGATCTTATTAGCTTATGAACTAGCAAGGAGGCCAGAATTTACTTTGTAATTATAAACATCCTAGACTGCTGAGAGACTAGCATAGTGTAGGAAAAAAAAAAAAAAAAAACAACAAACCACAGCAAGTCTCCTTTTAAGTATTAGATATGTGAATAATAAGTGAATAAGACTCCGTCACTGACCTCATGGAGGTCTTTCCAACTCTCATCTTTCTGAAAATAACTGTGAGACAACATTAAGTGAGCTCCTCAGCAAGAAAGCTCAGTGCCAAGTATGGAAAGAACACTAAGACTTGCTGCCACTCATTCCTTATGATGGAGTCACATTAGACAGGGTTACAGTTCACAGATAACAAGAGACATTTTTCTAAGTAAAAATTAACTTTAGGGGCACCTGGGTGGCTCAGTTGGTTAAGCGACTGCCTTTGGCTCAGGTCATGATCCTGGAGTCCTGGGATTAAGTCCCACATCAGGCCCCCAGCTCCATGCGGAGTCTGCTTCTCCCTCTGACCTCCCCTCTCATGCTCTCTCTCTCTCTCTCAAATAAATAAATAAAAATCTAAAAAAAAAAACTTTAAATATGTTTTGGGGAGTTGTGTGGGGCCATTTTGTTCATTATTTCCTGAATGACTTGAACAGATCATTGTTTCTTTGGCTGACCATCCAGGTTACACTTCAAACCTATGTCATTTGAAATATATGTATTGTTAAACAATGTATGTACATTTGGAAATATGGTTTTTTTTCTTTTTAAAAACCATAAGTGGGATCCCATTGTACTTATTAGTTTACCTCCTTAGGGTGTTTAGGAAGTCTTAAGCACCTATGACAACTTGTGCTTTCCAAAAATGTCCACAGCAATATTTCTGGTCCCATGTTCTCTTTAAAAACCTTGCCTCTCCTCATCAAGGAGTAGGGTCTGTTTCCCCACCCCCTGAACTTGGATGAGGCTTTGTGAGGGTATGGAGAAATAGAAGGCAGTAGAATTGACACTGTGTGACTTCTGAGGCAGATAAAAGGTAAGACGGTAGAAATCTGGCTCTCCTACTCTTGGGATACTCACCCTTGGAAACTAGCCATCATGCTGTGAGAAAGCCCAGAGCAAGTCCATAGTAAAAGACCACCTGGAGAGATCTACGTGGAGTTGCACTGAGTTCTCCAGCCAGTGGCCCCCAGCCAGTATCAACCATCGACATGAAAGTGAAAAGTTTTCATGTGATTCTAATCCTCAACCTTCCAGTTGAGGCCCTATGCATAAAGAGAGCAGAGAAAAGTCATTCCTGCCATGCAGTCTGAATTCCTGACCCACAGAATCCATTGGCATAATAAATGTTTATTTTATACAACTGTGTTGTGGGGGTAATTTGCAATGCAATCATAGTAACCGGAAGTGTACCAATATATTCCATTATATTCAATCTATTTCATTCTTTCAGCAATAACATAATTAACTATAGTATTTAGGTATCGTAAGCTTATTTTAATCATTCTTGTATTGATAGATACTTAGGTGGTTTGGACTTGTTTCCAATTATAGATAAGG
The DNA here is from genome assembly GCF_002288905.1 of Enhydra lutris kenyoni. Taxonomy (NCBI): domain Eukaryota; kingdom Metazoa; phylum Chordata; class Mammalia; order Carnivora; family Mustelidae; genus Enhydra; species Enhydra lutris. Next base: position 53,801,507 of record NW_019154088.1, read on the forward strand.
CTGAAATAAATAAGCACCTACACCTCTATTTGTACACAAATGTCAATATTTCTATGAAAATCTATAATTTTTATAAAACCTATAAATGAGTTAACAAATACACATAAGGTACTTAGAACAGTGCCTGGCACATAGTCACACATTTTGTTATTTATTTTTATTACTATAGATTGAACTTCTAGATGGAAGATGATAGTTTGTCCTATCTTTAGTGACAAGCATCCTAACAATTGTATTTAACAGCTAAAATACAGTGTAACCCACCTTCCAGAGTTTTTATCATGGCAGAAAGTTGCAAACATAATCAGTCATAGAACTAAGTCCCTGAAAACATCTATATGCTGTTGACATGACCAGCTCTACAAATCAGTTTTCGAAAAACTTAATTTGCTCCGCGTGATGAAGAATTACAAAAGATCCGCTGGAAATCATTTGCAGACTAGAGAGGAAAGAGGGACTCCACATGCTCAAGTGCGTGCCGCTGTTCAATTCCATTTGCATCCGCTCCGGCAGACCACTTGGTGGAGTGAGTGAGGAGGAGGTTCAGGACATCACTTTACTGGTGACAGTTTGTGTCACAAGTTTAGGCTTGTGCTTTTCTAGCCGTTGTCACTCTATTCCACCATCTCTAACTCTTCCTCAGACGTGCTTCTATCTGTCCGGCACCTTTTAATCACATTTACTTCCAAATTCCTGGGTGGGGTGAAGGGGGTAAGGGGAAAGGAAAAGGACTACCTGTCCAGCTTGTCTTGTCTCAAAGGGGTAGACTAATCAAACTTAACTCACACTGCAAACAACCAGTTTTTAACAGCTTTTAACAGCCTTTCTCTTTCGATTTTCTCCCGTTTTGCTCCATTTTTTAAGGGACTCAGGTAACCGCCCTCCCCCCTCTGCCTTCCTCCCATGCATCTCCCCGGGTCAGGGCAAACGCAGTACAGCTGAGGAGCAGTTTTAGGGAACTCGTGTGCTTTCGGGTCGCCAGGCCACCAGCCCGCGGGCTTCGCGGCAGCTCGGTGGACGGCCGGCCTGCCTAGCTCTACCCCGCCCAGCGTCTTAACCTCCGCGGGCGGAAGAGTTCCAAAGCCGAGGACAGTGGGGTGGGAGCCGAAGACTCTGAAGCCCTGAGCAACTTCCCCGCCCCACAGCCCCACCCATTAGCACTCGGCCTCCCCCAGAGCCCACAAGAGACACCTTCGTCCCCGCCCCTCCACAGGTCACCTCCCTCCACGCCCCTTTCCCTTGGCCCCGGCAGCCGGCAGGCAGGGAAGTGTCGTAAAGCCAGGCCTAGGAAACTTTACCCGGGGTAACAGCCGAGGCGCTTTACGGCGACGGCGGCTGAGTGTGAACCTTGGCGGCGGTGGAGGCGGCGGCGGCGGCTGAGGAGGAAGAGGAGTGGCGGCAGTGGCGGCGGGGACCTGTGCGGGGTGAGCCGCGAGGAGGGGACAGGGAGGGGCCGCCGGTGACAGGGCCAGCGGATGGGTGCGGGCGGACGGGGACGGTGGCCGGCTGAACAGCTGGGCGGCGCTGAAGAGCGGGGGGGGGCCGCGGAATTGGGGGTCTGCTCCGTGAGGGACGGTTTCTGCCTTTGTTCCCCCCCCACCTTCACCGCCGTCCCCCCGCCCGCCGCCCCCTCTGCTGCGCGCTAGTCCGCCGGGTCTCATGGCCTCCCCTCTCGGTCTGTGTCGCCTCTAGGATGGCGGAGGTACCGCCTGGGCCTAGCAGCCTCCTCCCACCACCAGCACCTCCGGCCTCGGCGGCGGCCGAGCCCCGCTGTCCCTTCCCGGCGGGGGCCGCCCTCGCCTGCTGCAGCGAGGACGAGGAGGACGACGAGGAGCACGAAGGCGGCGGCGGCAGGAGCCCGGCGGGCGGCGAGGCGACGGCGGCGGCCAAGGGGCATCCGTGCCTCCGCTGCCCTCAGCCGTCGCAGGAGCAGCAGCAGCTCAACGGATTGATCAGCCCCGAACTGCGGCACCTCCGGGCGGCCGCCTCCCTCAAGAGCAAGGTTTTGAGCGTGGCCGAGACGGCCACGACCACGGCCACCCCCGACGGGGGGGCCCAGAGCGACTGCAACAAAAGGAGCTGGGGTACACTCGGGCGAGAGTCCCCCTCACTGCCTCCCCAGTAATGGAAGAACTGCGCTCCCCAGCCCGGCAGAGGCAGTGGCGGCGAGCGATCCTGCGGCGGCCCGCAATGGACTGGCGGAGGGCACGGAGCAGGAGGAGGAGGAAGACGAGCAGGTGCGGCTGCTGTCTTCATCCCTGACCGCCGGCTGCAGTTTAAGAAGCCCCTCAGGCAGGGAGGTCGAGCCTGGGGAGGATCGGACGATACGTTATGTCCGATATGAATCCGAGCTACAAATGCCCGATATCATGAGACTGATCACCAAAGATCTGTCTGAACCCTACTCCATTTATACCTATAGATATTTTATCCACAACTGGCCACAGCTGTGCTTCTTGGTAAGTGGATGGAATGCAAAGAGGGTGAACCCAGCAGAGAGATCCAGGCCGTGCAGGGCAGGGAGTGTGAGGGCTGAGAGTGGCAGTGGATGTATTCTCCTGCGTTTCGTAGTACGTTACATGATGTAAAGTGCGTGTGCACACTACTAGTTATTTAATGAAAGTGTTCTGAAGGTAAGACGTCTTCATCTGGCTGAACTTGATATGTAAATGCAACAAGCCTGTGTGATGCATGTTGGGGGTCTTGGATCCTGTTTATATTAGCTTATAATCATGTTTAACCGTCTTTAATTACCTTCCCTCGTCCTCAAAGCACTTTGCAATTATTTAATTTGAACATGGTTCTGTTCGGATACAGGCTTTATTAATCTCTCAATTGCAGCCGTAATCAGGGAAGAGTGTATGCAAAAACATGTTTTGGTGAACATGATTGTCAGTAAACTTGCTGTGGCCACACTGGAGAATTAAATCTTACAAGCATTTTCTGTAATTATGGAGATTGTTTCCTTTTACTTCAACAGGACAATTAACAGTTGTAGCTAGCCTGTTTTCTAGTGCTAGATTGTAGAAGGCGCTACTAACACTTCTGGTGGCTGAAAGACTCCTGAAACTTGAACAAAATGCCTTTTTGGAATGTAGGAAACTAAGTGTGAAATTGTTACTAATATAATTTTTTTCTTTAAGAAAATGGTCATAGATATACCTAAATACTAGTAGTAACACTGGCTTCTGTGAAGTATAGTTGACAAAATTTTTTTTTTTTTTTTACTTATGTGTAAACAAAAAAGATCTAGCTATGAAATAAGCTAAATAGTTGTTTTTTTTTTATTTTTATTTATGTAGTACTGGCAGTACCAGTAGTTTCTTCCCAGTAATATTGACCAGTTTTAGTCTGTATGAAACCTTCCACTTAAATATTAACTGAGGGTATATGCATTATATTTGTGTCCTCACAAGCATTTTGTTTCCATTGACTTTCGCTGAGGAAAAGCAACATGCTTTTAAGAAGTATTTTATGATATGTAAAGGGAGAAGCACTACTGTTATTTACTGTTTTAGCATTGACTTAGTTGCACTTAGCAAATCCCTGCAAGACATTTTGACAGTGCTTTAGAAATCCTTTTTTTTTATTCCATATGTTGATAATCTGAAAATATAGCTCCAGTATTGTAGGTAATGGTAGTTCTGCTATTTTCTATGTTCAGTTTACTAAACTTCAATGTAGTATGTTTGTTTAAATTGTGGGAACTATCTTATAGTCTACAAAACTGCTCTTCCAGGATTCTAACCACTGTATCAAAATAGGAGTTCTTAGCCATGCCTATGCCAGTGAACATGGGAAAGTGATTTTATATCACTATTCTACATGTGATATTAAATGCCAATGTAATTGCTAAAAATTTATGATTGATTTAATTGTAAGTTTACCCACAAAAGCATACAATTGAGTCACACCTTAAGTTGAAATATGTATTTCTGTTAGTTACAGAAAACAGTTGTATATATAGTATTTAGGCAACTTTGGGTTCTGATACTACCTTGGCCTTTCTCAATTTGTCTGCCATTTTAGACTCTGATAAACTTAGTAAATTTTAATTTTGATATTTCATAGACTCCTTCCAATTCATCAGCTAATTTGTACTTTAGCTCTTTAATAGCCAATTGTTTAACATTAAATTCTGAATATCTGGAAATTGAGATATGTACAGGTGGTTGACATCTAAGATTTACTAGTGCAAATACATATCTGGAGGTATTGAACATAAAATAGTAGTTAATCAGAAGCCATTTAGAATTGGGGCCTTTATGTTGGCCCCAATTTTTGAATTTCCTATAAGAACTAATTTAAAACAAATATAAGTGTGTATATTTTAAGTCATATCATGTTAGAACTGTAAAGGATCTTAAATATAATCTAGCTCAACTTCACCTTTTTTAATGCAAAAAAATTAAGGACCAAAATGACTTAAAATGCTTAAATCTTCAGATAGTTAGGGGTGCCTGGCTGGCTCAGTCAGTGGAACGTGCAACTCTTGATCTCATGTTTGTGAATTCGAGCCCCAGGTTGGGTATAGAGATTACATAAAAACAAAATCTTTAAAAAAAAAAAAAAAAAAAAAAAAAGCTTCAAGTATTTAGTGGCTGAGAGGTAAAGCTAGAACTTTACCTGACCTCTCAATATGGAAATAAGCAAGAACCTGAAAAATTACATATTCTTGACCTATTCAGTGAAGATCATTGTGTTACCAAGTTATGCCTCATCAAGGGACTCTTGTCCTTGCAAACATGAATAATCTGAAGAGATTGAAAACCTCCAAAACGTTTCTGATTTCCATATAACCTGTAATGGATCAAATGGAGTGTATGAGGTTGAACCTTAGAAAATTGCCAATACTTGACCTTATCTGACTAACAAAAATGACGGTTTCTTATGATTCTTCCTAATAATTGTAAAAGGTGTGAAAGTAGAGTACCAGACAAATGGGACACTGTCAGGTACTCTAGTCTTAACTAATTTATCTCTACCTTTTTTGAGTTCATGGTATTTTCATCTGTTGGTGCCTTTTTGAACATCTTAAGCTTACTACCAGTGATGTATTATAGTCTGTTTATTCTAAATTTAACTTCATGGCTTCCTCTGTTTTCTCATGTATAGCATTCTGGAATTTGGGAATTTCTATTTCACACAACTTATATTTTTCAAGTTTTATAGATTAACAAGCATTTGGCCTTGTAGAGTTAAGTCTTAATCTTGCCAGGAATTTTTCAGTTTCCATCCTTGAAAAAGGAACATATTTGATAGTAAGAGTTCCAAATATATGTGCAGAGCTTTTATTTAGAAAAACTGACAAGCAGTTTAGCAATTCTTTTTTTTTTTTAAGATTGCCTTTATTTATTTGTCAGAGAGAGAGTGCGCGCAAGCAAGGGAGCAGCAGTCTCCCCACGGAGCAAGGAGCACAGATGTGGCACTGGATCCCGGGACCCTGGGAACGTGACCTGAGCTGAAGGCAGATGCTTAACCGACTGATCCACCCACTTGTTCCCCAGTTTAGTGATTTTTTTTTTTTTTTAAGGTTTTATTTATTTATTTGTCAGAGAGAGAGAGAGAGACAGCACAACAGGGGAGCAACAGGCAGAGGGAGAGGCAAGCAGAGGTAGAAGCAGGCTCCCCACTGAGCAGGAAGTCCAATGCAGGACTGGATCCCAGGATCCTGGGATCAAGACTTCTTTCGAGGGCAGATGCTTAACCAACTGAGCCACCGAGGTGTCCCTAGTTTAGTGATTCTTATAAGTGTATAACCATCAGTAATTTATCAGAAAAAAAATGGAACTTCCTCACTATCAACATCTTATTAGTAACAGCATATTATATATTGGGCTTTTATCTTTTTCCTGATTTTGTACCTGATCTTTGTTCCTTCATACTCTTAATTAGGAAGAAGTCAATCTAGTCTAAGTGTGAACTGGTATAATACTTGTTTTCCTATTACTTCCTTGGTCAAAGGACAAAGATTTTGTCCAAAGGAATTGGAAATTCCTATCCAATTTGAAAGTATTGTCCAATTGTATTGTTTCTAGTGGTTCTGATTTTGAAGAAGCTTCTTTTGGATGGTTTACTAACTGTGAAGTGTAGCTGTCCTACAGTTTTGTGTCATAGATTTATATAGGTTTCCATTTTCCTTATCAGGTCAAAAAGTTTTTTAATGTACCATTTAATGTGTACAACATGTACACACATACACAACCACATAAACATATATTTTAGGTGAGTCACTTTCAAATCAGAAAAATGCTGTTAGTTGTTCAGCCAGCCAGTTTTTGTGTATTTTTTAGGTCTTATTTCAGGAAGAAATTTTAGTTTTCAAAAGAATTTTGATAAAACCAGATTGATTTATTGTGAATGAAAATGGAAATAGAAATTTTAGAGGATAAAACAGGAATGAACTAGTGTGGATTGTTCAGTTTAATAGCCCTTCAAAAGAATTTTTCTGACCTAGTTCAGGTTTGTGTGAAATGGATTAGAATTACCTTGCCTATAGGATTTCTTCACAATTAAAAAAGGATTTGATGTGACTGAAAAATGTCACATCAAAATTAAGTTTAAGTATAAACTGGTCTTTTCAATTTTTTAACCCATTTCCTGGTTTTTGTTGTTGGAATAGTTTCTTCTGAAAATTTAATTTTATTAAGAGATAATTTGAAGTTTTCCTATTTTTTAATGAGTGCTCTTTATAGCAAACACATATTTCTAGCAAGCTGACATGTTATTAAATAATTGGAACTATATCCCTGTTGATATTTACCAGAATACAGTATCACTAGAACTTTTCATGTGAAGGAACTTTTGAAAAACATTTTTAATGGTAACACTGGAAATCTTAATGAAAATGGGGGATGATTAGCATTTATTCAACATGTAACTTTTAACACTCTGGAAAGACATACATTTTTATTAAAATAACTATAAAATTATATTAAAGCTTTTGCTTTAATATGAAGCTCTGATTTTAAGCTCTGGATATTCTCTGAGCTTTATGATAATGATACTGTCAGGAGTGTCCTAAAAATGAGACCATCGTATATCTAGTTTTCATAGTCCTTCACTGAAAAAACGCCTTGGGTAAGATCCAAAGAATACCTTAAAAAAAAGTCTTTTTTCTGAAAATCATTACTTTTTTTTTGGTCAAAATCTAACTCTACTGTTCATGTATAGATATCATGTCTTATATTTTTCTTTCAGCAGAACTTTTTTAGAATTGAGATAAATTTACAGTACTTTGATACGCAAGTTTTACAATATTTTATCATATCCTAAAGAATTTTCTTAAAAAAATTACTTTCACATATTTCCTCCTTCCCAAATCTTAAACATGTAGGTCTTTATTGCAAATAATTATAAGCACCTCTTATAAGGTACTTGAATATTTGCTTTGTGGGAATCTTGCTTCTTTTCCCCCTAGGGTTTGGTAAGAAGCATAAGCATACCCTAAACAATGTTGAATGATTTTAAAACTGGAACATTTGAAGGACTTCTGGAATTGAGATTTCTGAAACTTATGCGATTGTTATTACTAGAATTGTTATCTCTCCTTCCTCAAAAGTGTGACCAATGGTTGGTTGCTGTTTCCCTGGGTAATTGTGCCGTACCTGATGGCAATGTATTCTTCATAACTGTTTGTTTATTTTTAAGGCCATGGTAGGGGAGGAATGTGTAGGTGCCATCGTTTGCAAGTTGGATATGCACAAAAAGATGTTCCGCAGAGGTTATATAGCCATGTTAGCCGTGGATTCCAAATACAGGAGAAATGGCATTGGTAAGGAAAATACTATGTCACTAAATGAATGCATAAGTTATTTTCATTTTTGTTTTTTAAAGCAAAAGATTTATATGTAAATATGCAGGAATGAGAAAGAAGGTAAGAGAAGAAAATTAAGGTGGTTTTTATTTCAAAATATTTTTAAAATGTTCTTAAAATGAATTGTTTCTTTATTAATGTTTTGTTTGAGAAATTATCTTTCTGGCAAGTAATAGGTGATCAGTTTCTACCTCCAAACATTTCTTTTGATCATATTCAAAATTCTTCGTTTATACTGTATACTGCAGTTTTCAGTAGCATCATTGGGGCACTGATAACAGCACTCTAGGAGCTGTCTATACCTGTGTTAAGTGGACCTCAAGGCAAAATTTTGGAGAAGTTGTTACCATTATTTAGTACTAGTGCTAGTACTAGTCCTCAAACATGCTGGCAGTTCAGGGAGGACCGGGAGAAAGAATGCTTTCTTAGTATTCCCAATACTTGGGTCTACTTTTCCTGGCATTTTCAGTTAATCTTACGCTTGTGATTTATAATGGTCATTAGAATCATTTGGGTGGTTTAAAAGCAAATGTGTAGGTCCCTCCTCCTGACAATCTTGTTTGTCCTGTTAGAAGTAGGGCTGGAGCTTCCCCAGGTGACTGTGATGTAAGCCTGGTTAAGAGCCATTGTCCTAGTGTCTAGGACCCACTGGCTCTTTGTTCAGGATGGGGATCAAACACTTGTCTGACCGTGTCAAATTCTGGGATCTAGTAAAGCTAAGTAAGTATTTGTGAAAGATTTAATGCCTATACCAGTATTTAATTACTAGTAGTTTTTTTGTCACTTGTAGGTTTTTTTTTTATACGAGTGTTACTGTCCAGTTTAAGACTGTTTCACATAATTTGAGATGTCAGTAAAAATCATTATGAATAGGTAGACTTAATACATTTGGTTTAACCAATCTTTCTTACTAGAGGTTAGATTTTACTACTAAGGTTTTTAATGGATTGGACTTGTTATATAAGCCAAGTTTGCATTGTTGGCACATTAAAAAGAGCTGATAAGGGCTCATGGCAAATGATAAGCAATTATCTGGCTAGTTCTCAGGGCAGAACCTGGTGGCTTGAGGGCTGTATGCTAGCCCATAGACATATTGTTTGGCCCATGCAATGTGTTCTTCCTCATGTGCATGGTTGGGAAATTAAGAGATTTCTTACAGAATTTGGATTTCTTAAAATCAGAGTTGGCGGTTGTTTTCCCTCTTACGAGCCAAATGCATCTGACCCTAAACTAGGATACATTTTGTGAGACATTTACAGAGAATACTGGCGTCATTTGGGAATGCTGGACTTCAGTATGCTTAGGCTCCCTATCGGGTTTGTAGGAATCAACCAGTATTTTGGGCCCACTCTGCATCCCAGCAGTTTCTGGTGTGATTTTTGGCAAAATTAGCTCAAGAGTCTTGTAGTAACTTCTGGCTAGTTCAAGGGCTTCCTGGGTTGCTCTGGCCATACCATATCTTGCCTTTTTCTTTTTCCCTTTTTCTCTTACTTTTAAACAGAACAGCACAAACTCCTTTGAGCAAGTAATTACACCTAAGAAAAAAGGATACACACAGAGATAGGTCTTTTAAAAGGAAACTTACATTGCTATGTAGGTTCTCTTGGCCTCTCAGTTTAAATTTTTTTCTCACTTAAGATTGTGTGTATGTGCATTCAAGGTAGAAGCCAGCATTTGATATTTCTGTGCTTATGAATATGATAATTTAGGTATCTTTAAGAAACTAAATTTTCCTTCATTAATACTCATATCTATATTCTAGGTACTAACTTGGTTAAGAAAGCTATATATGCCATGGTTGAAGGAGACTGTGATGAGGTAAGTCTTTCTAAATGTTTAAAACCTTAAACTGGTATTCTACCAGTTTTTTTTTTTTAAATAAATATCTCATAATAAATTACACTGCAAATTTCATTGCAAACTATTATTATATAATTATATAATTGTTGCTTGTGGTAAAAATTATTTTCCTTTTAAAAACACATGAATTTTGACCTAGAACAAATTTTAAGATGATAATGAGAGCTGAAATTTGCTCTTTGTCAAAATGTAAAGGTGAAATCTTAGACATTTTCAGTAAATAATTGATATTCAGAAGAATTGGTATTCAGAGGATTTGTTATCAGTTAAAGTCATATAAAGTAGCTGTTATTACTAATTTTACTGCAATTTCCTTCCATACTAGCCTTAGTTTCTCTCTAAATAACATTTTTTTTTAAACTGTGTGCCAACTGTCAGCTCATATTGAAAGACATTCCATTCCATGTTTGAAAAAAATCTCTCAGCATTAAATAATGAGAAGGCTGAGGAGAAAAAAAGACAACCACTTTTTAAATGTAGACCTCTCTGTGCATTAGCCTGAGTGTCTTTTCTCTTTACCTTGTTTGTACAGCCTAACCACGGCTATAATTTTTTTGTTTCCTAGAGCACTGTGCTATACACATAGTGAGTGCTCCATAATTCATGGTGATGGTTGGGAATGTTAAGATTTACTGTCATAATGTGGAAGGAAATAAGTATAAACTAGAGAAGTATAGATGTTTTTAATATAGGCGTGGTGACTGAGAAGGAACAAGGTTATATTGTGCTAATAATTTTATGAACAGTACAGGTGACAATTATCTTTATTATTGGAGTGTAACTATGCCTTAGAGAGTTCTCAAAATACTTGAAATTAGGTTTTTTTCCTCAAAAGACTACAACTTGTTTTGATTACTTTTTTTTAAGGTGGATTTTTTTTTTTTTTTTTTTTCCTGTACAAAATGTATACAGTCATTAAGCATGATGTGTGATTTGGGGGTACAGAGTCCCTTCATTCACTGTCTTCACGCTTTGCAGCTCTCCATTCTTCTTTCCACTTATAGCTACTGTTCATCAGATCATGTATCCTCCCATTTCTAAATACACATCTAAGCTGTGTAATACTTTTTCTTTACACAAATTAAGCCATAATTATTATTCTGCAATTTTTTTTTTATTTAACAATATGTCATGAACATGTTTCCATGTTGGAATACAGAGCTTTACCATAGAGTAGTCTCACGTTTCTTGTTCACATTAGTTTGTATTCTGACAGATCACACTAAATGGTGGTTATATGAGAAGGCCTTCAGGCATGTTGGGCAGCATAGAAGAAATCATCCTGGCATTTCAGGATATTCAACATTATTTCAGATGAGATAATTCACATATAGTGAAGGAGCTTATATTGTCCACAGCTTTTAATATAATGTCGCAAAGTAAAAGATGCAGTGACCCTGATCATTTAAATGGCTGGTAACTAAAATTTGCAGAAGAGGATTGGATTGCATATGTTCATGGGTGTAAGTCTCTATGTTTGGACCATAGCCACACTGGTTAGTTCATCAGGAGAAGTCAAGCTTCCTAAAAGTTGCTGAACAGTTTGGAGAAATCTTTGGGGTGATAAGACCATGCTTTTAATCCTCTACTGCTACTGAAAAGAGTGGTTTCCAGTGAAGAGGGATGTACAAACGGGGCGTATTGTGTTCCTTAATGGTGTTATACCTTCTGTGAGTTAGCCTAGTCACTACCGGTGAGACAGGGTAGTGTGCTTTACCTTAGCTGAACAAATGTTTAAATAGTATTGGTTTTCCTTTGAAAGTTCTGGGGATTGATACAGAGATTTGGGTTATATCATTTTAGTCTCAAAGTCAGATCCTTAATTAGTGACACATTTTATGGTATCTTTTCATTGTGGGCCTAAAAATCTAATTCTGATTTACTTTTAAGTAAAGTAAGTAAAGTTTTAACTAATCTTAGTCTGAAATGAGGATAGTTCCATAAGCTTATTTCTTTTGTATGATGTTTTTGCAGTTCGAATAACTCTGCCTCTGAATTAGAGAACTCTGCTATGTTTAAAAAAATTGTCTGTGTCCCACATTGTTCAGATAAGTTTTTCTCTATGAAGGGATTAGAACCTTTGTTTACTCTTTATAAGGCTTTCCTTGTGTTTTAGACTATATAAGGCACAATTCTATCCCTTTTTCCCTTCTAATTTTTGATAGTTAATTTGTCTTTGTTGGTTCCACTTCCTTTTATTACCATTTCATTCCATTTTGGTTTGGTTTCTTCCCCCTCGACCCCAGTGTAACTAACTATTTTCTTACTGATGTATTTGCTAGACCTAGTAGCTTCTTGATTCTCCTCTATTTATTAAACTACTTCTCTGTCTTTAAGATCCAAAATAAGTATCAATAACTTTTTAAAGTTTTCCTTAACCCTTCTGGACAGAATCATTTGTGTGGCTTCTGTGGTTTTCTTGGCTTCTGTTTTTGAAAAATTTACTTTGCTGTTCAGTCTGTGCCTTAGCTGCTAAGGAGAGCAGAGATTCCTCTTCTTGTTTACTGCTGTGTTCTTAGTACTTAGTTTGGCATTTCTGATAGAGTACAATGGTTCTTAAGTATTTGTTGACTGATTAAGTCAGTGCTTCCAACATTTTATCTGTACCTCTTTTTTTTTTTTAATGCACTTTTGAATTTTGAATTATTACCTTGTCTTTGCTTCTGAGCTTTCTATAAGCTTTCTAGGAATGGCAGTCATCTTATTTATTTTGTACATAGTAAGATTTAAAAAAAAAAAAAACTATCCTCAGAGTTTATCAGTTGTTAAAATACCTTTTGGTAAAAAACAAAATCATGTGTAAAAACAGTCTTGTATATAATTCATTGTTTTGAGAAAAACTGAAATTTTAATTTCTAAGAATATAGTAACCAATTATAAAGTAACCAACATGTGATTTTACTTTTATTAAGTTAGGTCAACCTTCTTTTCTCTTAAAGTGTTAAGAAATTTCAGCAAATTATTGGAAAGAGATTTGAGGAGGGATTTAAATTACATTTTCCACCACTTAGGTTGTACTGCTATTTTTTTTTTAATTCTTAGAGAGATTTTTAATTTTCTGCACCTGTAGAGAGTTACATTTGGAAATCTCTCTGAAACCTTACCATGCACATCCAGTCAGTTTTTCCTTCCCGTTCTATTTGTAGAATTTGTGACCCTGAGTCGTGTTTTATTGCTCTTGGTAGCTCTTTTCATTTTAAGATAAATTCACAGCATATTAAACCAAAATTAGTAATCACAGAGTTGAAATGTAGATGATGTTTTTGTTTGAATAATAATGAAATACTCTCTGGATCTACTATTTATCTTCATTTTGCCTTATTATTACTTTCCTAACTTTTTATGTCAGAATTAGACATGTTAAACAGCATAACTAATATCTTTTTCATTTTCTGTATATATGGAGCTGTCTGTAAAGTTACAACATCAAAAAAAGAAACAAGTGGATTTGTTGCTTCATGAATGAGAAATGCATTACCTTTACTGCTGACCTGGCTTTAACTTGGTTACACCCACACATGCTCTGGCTGCCAAACATGTAGTGGCTTCTAGAACAAGCATCTTGGGTTTGTGTCTTACAGTAGAGGAAATAGTAAGAAAAATACAAATAGCATGAAAAAGTGTTCTGGAATGTAGGATTGCTGGATCATATAGTAGTTCTATTTTTAATTTTTTAAGGAACCTCCATAACTGTTTCCATGATAGCTGTACCAATTTACAGTCCTACCAACAGTGGCCTAATTTCTTATAACCAATAATAAATCTGTTGCATATTAATAAAACACATGTAATATCTTGATATGTGCAAATACATCTCATATATTTTTATGATTTTTTTTGATATTGTACAAAGATGACTTTTAAGCCTTTTATGTTTAACAGTTACATGGTGAATGTTTTAGTTTCACTGGAAACATTTTGGCTATCAGACAGAGGCTGCTTAGTAAAGAACAGAGTGAAATGGAGATCTTTAAGCTGTAAGAACTTTTGGTTGAATAGTTTGTCCTAATTAAAGAACTGCTTATGAGAGTCCTGGGTTATAGTTTCTTTGTGCCATATGATCGTAATTCTGATCTTAAAGGAATGTTATGAAAAGCAATAGTACCGGCCGCCTGGGTGGCTCAGTTGTTAAGTGTCTGCCTTTGGCTCAGGTCATGATCCCAGGGTCCTGGGATTGAGGCCCACATCGGGCTCCCTGCTCAGCGGGAAGCCTGCTTCTCCCTCTCTCACTCCCCCTGCTTATGTTCCCTTTCTCTTTGTGTCTCTCTCTGTCAAATAAATGAAATCTTTAAAAAAAAAAAAAAAAAGGCAATAGTAGTATTTAGTAGTATTGATGGAAGATCTGTGAGGTGCCAGACCATAGGCTAGTGCTTAGGTTCTAGCAGTGAACAGCTTGCCCTCCCTCCAGCAGTTCCAGCCTACAATATTAAAAAAGTCTTTCTAAACTGTAATAGTTTGGCTTATCCTGACAATGGTTTGTTGCTAAGAGAGTCCGTGGAACTTCACAGTAATCCTTTTTCTGTTAAGTAGAATTCTACTTTGGCAAATTTCTTTGGGACCAAAGTAGCCTCATTATCCTTTGGCTTCCTATGTAATACTCCCATGATGTGGACTGAAAGAATAGTTTTATATTGAGTTCACTATAAACCCAGATTCTCTTTTAATGTGTTTATAAGAATTTGAGTGATTAAGTATTAAAAAGTAGTCACTTTTTTTTTGACATTTTGTTTTGTCAGATGATCTCTTTGTTTAGAGAATGTGAGTACTGAGAGAATCTTTTCATTTAAACTAAGGTTAGCCCTTTGTGTAATTCCATTTCTGTGTAATTGGGCTGTATTTCACTAATCTGTTAGGATGCCAACAAACATGAATACAGCTCTTTACCACACCTTATGTAGCCATAATAAGCTTCAGATGTGTCTTGACTATTTTCAGTTGCCAAATATTAACAAACATAGACTTAGATCCTATTCATTGTGTCTTAAGTAGGTTAGATCTCCCATTTGCTGCCTTGTTTTACTCTGGGAAACAATCAGCGGGGGAGGCACAGAAGAGTGGATACTATTAAGTTTTAGTTCAGATTTGCAGTCTGGTCTGTTTTTGCAGTACTGGTGGCCTTGAGTTTCATTCTTTTGTAAATTGGAGAAAATCATATCTGTTTCATAGGGTTATTCTGAAAATAACATAATGACAAATGCATGTAAAATGACATAATGCATGTAAAATCCCTTACAAAGCATTTAGTAAGCCTTCAGTAAACAATAACTTAAAAAAACTTTCACTCCTTTTTCTGTGAAATCAAGTTCCAAGTTTTGCGTTGTTGTACATTTATTGTTTCACATGTTAATTGTTTTGACACATTTTAGCTCTAAGTAGGTGGTGGCCTAAAACAGAATTCTAGGAGTTACCCAAGAGAATTGTTCAAAATTAAAAACCTGTATTATTCGGATTGTAGTGATCTTTCATACTGGAAGATGACATACATTACTAAAAAATAAATTCCATATTTTTAAGAGCAGGGAAAAATTGTTGACTTTTCTTCCTCTTCTTTTTTTTTTTTTTTTTTAAAGATTTTGTTTATTTATTTGACAGATCACAACTAGGCAGAGAGGCAGGCAGAGAGAGAAGGGGAAGCAGGCTCCCCACTGAGCAGAGAGCTCCATGTGGGGCTCAATCCCAAGACCCTGAGATCATGACCTGAGCCAAAGGCAGACGCTTAACGCACTGAGCCATCCAGGCACCCCTGTTGACTTTTACATTTTATTTTTATTTGATTTGATTTTTTTTCAGTGTTCCAAAATTCATTGTTTATGCACCTCACCCAGTGTTCCATGCAATCCATGCCCTCTCCAATACCCATCACCTGGTTCCCCCAACCTCCCACCCCCCGCCCCTTCAAAACCCTCAGATTGTTTTTCAGAGTCCATAGTCTCTCATGGTTCACCTCCCCTTCCAATTTCCCTCAGCTCCCTTCTCCTCTCTAACTCCCCTTGTCCTCCATGCTATTTGTTATGCTCCACAAATCAATGAAACCATATGATAATTGCCTCTCTCTGCTTGACTTATTTCACTCAGCATAATCTCTTCCAGTCCCGTCCATATTGCTACAAAAGTTGGGTATTCATCCTTTCTGAGGGAGGCATAATACTCCATAGTGTATATGGACCACATCTTCCTTATCCATTTGTCCGTTGAAGGGCATCTTGGTTCTTTCCACAGTTTGGCGACCATGGCCATTGCTGCTATAAACATAGGGGTACAGATGGCCCTTCTTTTCACTACATCTGTATCATTGGGGTAAATACCCAGTAGTGCAATTGCAAGGTCATAGGGAAGCTCTATTTTTAATTTCTTGAGGAATCTCCACACTGTTCTCTAAAGTGGCTGCACCAACTTGCATTCCCACTAACAGCGTAAGAGGGTTCCCCTTTTCCCCACATCCTCTCCAGCACTTCTTGTTTACTGTCTTGTTATTTTTGGTCATTCTAATTGGTGTAAGGTGGTATCTCAATGTGGTTTTGATTTGAATCTCTCTGATGGCTAATGATGATGAACATTTTTTCATGTGTCTGTTATCCATTTGTTTGTCTTCTTTGGAGAAGTGTCTGTTCATGTCTTCTGCCCATTTTTTGACATGATAATCTGTTTTGTGTGTGTTAAGTTTGAGGAGTTCTTTATAGATCTTGGACATCAGCCCTTTGTAGTGTCATTTGCAAATATCTTCTCCCATTCTGTGGGTTGCCTCTTTGCTTTGTTGACTATTTCCTTTGCTGTGGAGAAACTTTTGATTTTGATGAAGTCCCGAAAGTTCATTTTCGGTTTTGTTTCCTTTGCCTTTGGAGACATGTCTTGAAAGAAGTTGCTGTGGCTAATGTCAAAGAGGTTACTGCCTATGTTCTCCTCTAGAATTTTGATAGATTCCTGCCTCATGTTGAGATGTTTCATCCATTTTGAGTTTTTCTTTGTGTATGGTTTAAGAGAATGGTCAAGTTTCATTCGTCTATACATTGCTGTCCAATTTTCCCAGCACCATTTATTGAAGAGACTTTTTTCCACTGTGTATTTTTTCCTGTTTTGTCAAAGATTATTTGACCGTAGAGTTGTGGGTCCATATCTGGGCTCTGTACTCTGTTCCACTGGTGTATGTGTCTGCTTTTGTGCCAGTACCATGCTGTCTTGGTGATCACAGCTTTGTAGTAAAGCTTGAAATTAGGCAGTGTGTTCCCCCCAGTTTTGTTTTTCTTTTTCAACATTTCCTTAGCAATTCGGGGTCCCTTCTGGTTCCATACAAATTTTAGGATTGTTTGTACCAGCTCTTTGAAAAATGCCGGTGGAATTTTGATCAGGATGGCATTGAAAATATAGATTGCTCTAGGCAGTATAGACATTTTAACAATGTTTACTTATCCGATCCATGAGCATGGAATGCTCTTCCATCTTTTTGCATCTTCTTCAATTTCTTCAGTGAGTGTTCTTTAGTTCCCCGAGTACAAATCCTTTACCTCTTTGGTTTTATTCCCAGGTATCTTACGGTTCTTAGTGCTATAGTCAATGGAATCGATTCTCTAATTTCCCTTTCTATATTTTCATTGTTAGTGTATAAGAAAGCAACTGATTTTTGTACATTGATTTTGTATCCTGCCACATTACTGAATTGCTGTATGAGTTCTGGTAGTTTGGGGGGACTTTTATTCTTAAACCAATTTATTTGTTGTACAACATTTATTTAAATGTTCCTTCTTAGTAATATTTTCTCTTGCTCCTGATTTATTCATTACTTGTTTTTAGACCTTTTAAAAGTTCATATTTAGCAAGTGATTTACTTTAATGAGTAAATTGTATAGGCAGTTGTTTTAAGATGATGCTTTCTCTTTCAGTACTTTGGTCATTTAAAAGTTTGGTAAAACTTTCATTTGTCTAATGTTTATGTAATATATATAATATAATGAAAGGTATGTAAGATGTATGTAATTTACAAATATTTAAGAGCCTTCTCTGTGTTAGCCAGTATGTTAAGTACATATGAAACGGCTGTGAAGGAGGTACACATGATCCCTGCCCTTCTTAGGCTCATCACCTAGGAGAGCTGTCACAGTCATTAAATGTTGAATGAGAATGTAGTTGGATAAGGAATGGTGCAGAGTGCTGTTGGGGTAATACAAAAGAAGGGGATACTACTTCACCCAGTCTGGAAGGAACAAACTAACAACAAAAGCAAGGAGGACAGGAAGAGCATCCTTCCAGACAGAGAAAACAACTTGTGTGAAAGGTCTAAGGTAGGAAAGATCACGGTGGGTTCCAGAAACTGAAAGTTCAGTGTTGATCATGGAGAGCTGAAAGAGCACAGGCAGGGGGTTGGAGGGACCGAAAGTGAAGTTGGTAAGGTAGGTAAAGGCCATATTTTTATGGGCCTTTTAGGTTTCTTTAGATTGCTTTTAGATTGTAGACTTTATCTGGAGGACAAAAAGGAGTCAGTAAATGGTTTTAAGCAGGGAGTTAACAAGAGTATGGAAGACTTTTGAGTTAGACGGATCTTAGAATTTCAGTATTCTGGGAGCTTGGACTAGAATGGTATCAGGGATAGAAAGAAAAGGGTTGATTTGAGAGATTTAAGAGAGAAAATTGCAATACTCATGCTTGGATGTTTGTAGCAGGGCATAGAGAGGGAAATGATTTCAACAATGACTCTTGGTTTCAGGTTTGAGGCATTGTTAGGATGGAGATCTTGTTACTAAGATACGGAATTGTGGAGGAGGAGTTGATCATGAGTTCACTTTTGCAGAGGATGAGTTGAGGTATATTCTTTTCCCTATTATTTATATCTGTTTGAGTTCTTGTCAAATGTTTTGATAGCTTGAGATAGAACAGAGAGTCTCATAGGCTTCACTTGGGCCTTTGTTTAATTATACTTTGCTCTTTTTTGTCCCACTTCAAGCACCTGAGGGTTCGTAGTAGTAGTTACAGTAGTAACTGTAGCTCACTGTGTTGGTAATTCTCAACGAGGTAGGTTGAGAAGCAATAGAAAGGCAAATAGAATTGTGTATCTACAAGGTGGGAGGATGGGATAGAGGATATTTTGGTAGAGGAAGGTAGAAACAAATTAAAAAAAGGAAATTAGAATATCAAAAAATATCACTTACTCATTGTCAGGGCCATTCTAAAAAAGACTCAGAAGTTAATACTTTATGTGTTCTTCTGTTAAGTGTTGATGTCCATAATATGTAGTCATTTGTTTGCAGACTGTAGTCTCCCAACTAGCAGCATCAGCATCAAGTAGCAATTTTTTAAAAATACAGATTCTTGGGCTCCACCCCAGATATACTCAGGGGTCTCAGCAATCTATTTTAACAAACCCTCCAGTTAACTAATTTTGCGGTACCTTTGGTCTAAACAGCGAGTCAGATAATAAATATTTTGACATTGCAGACTCTAGATCTCTGGTGCAGCTCTTAGGCTCTGCTTCTGGTATTGAGAAGGCAGTCCTAGATAGCACGTAAACAAATGGGCATGGGTTGTGTTCCAATAAAACTTTATTTTCAGAAACAGGCAACAGGCACATTTGGCCCAAGGGCTATAATTTGCAGATTCTGGTGTAGACTCTAGATAATATGGTAGTTGTTGCCAGGATAAATGATGACAAATTAATGAAAATATAGGCGTTGGAGGTCAATTTGAATAGTTTCAAGTCCTGGTCCTTTTTCTTCCAAGTTTTTATTGTTGATATTTTTTTTCTTCATCTTTTTGTCACGCTGTTTTTCTCCACAGGGAAATAATTCATCTTTGTTTAGTACAAAAACATATATTCTCATTGCTAAAACTTCCAAACATCACAAAAAATCAATAGAACAGAAAATGTTCACATTCCTACCTCTCCTTGCCCCAAGAGAAAATTACTATCACAATT
The DNA here is from genome assembly GCF_002288905.1 of Enhydra lutris kenyoni. Classification (NCBI taxonomy): domain Eukaryota; kingdom Metazoa; phylum Chordata; class Mammalia; order Carnivora; family Mustelidae; genus Enhydra; species Enhydra lutris. Next base: position 53,821,087 of record NW_019154088.1, read on the forward strand.
TCAGTGACTATTTTTCTGGTTTTTTTCTCTTTAACATTTGTTTCACCATCAATTTAAAACCGATATGGTATGTTTTTCTTAAATACTTAAAATGTTTACTTTATATGTGATTTGTCAAATTTTGAAATTATAAAATTAATTTCAAATACATAAAATTGCAACTCAGTTTCCTCTTTTTTTTTTTTTTTGAAGGTTGTTTTGGAAACAGAAATAACGAATAAGTCTGCTTTGAAACTTTATGAAAATCTTGGTTTTGTTCGAGATAAGAGGCTGTTCAGATACTATTTAAATGGAGTTGATGCACTGCGACTTAAATTGTGGCTGCGTTGAGAAACTGACATCAAGGAACAACTTTCCAACCACGCAGAATCGACCTTTGCATGCAATGCAATTTGTACAGAATTGCTTTGCAGGTGGATTTAGCAATTTCCATGCAGCTCTTATCTGTCAGTGTCTCATTGAGTGTCGCACAATATTTGTTGCACTTTGGCATGGCGCATTTGTTCTGAATTAAAAGAGATTGTTTTAAACTTAAAGAGTTCTTTTGGTACCAGCAAGATGTGCCAGTTGATAGCCAAGATTTGTTTGTTCATTTGCAAAGTCTGCTGACAATGTCATTTACACAGTGATCATTTTGTCACAGAACCAGTAAGTGGAACATGATTTTTGTTCCTTAAAAAAGCCAATGTAAGATTGTAAAAATCTAAGTATACTAACATTTCACATGAAACCTGCCATAGTTTTCTGAAGGGGGTGGGGGAAAGCTTCAATTTTAGGTTTTATTTTTTCAATATTAAATTTTCCATTCTTGAATATTGGTACCTCAGTGATTAGTGAATGAAAAAAATGTTATGTAGGGTTGGGTGTGTCTTACAATGAGTAAAGATAACAATTAAATTGCATCTGCCAGTGCCTGTGTAGATAAGTATATTTGTCTTCATCTCTAGTTTTTGAATGCATGCTATCTTTTCCTTTTCTTTAAGGCCTTTGCAAGAAAACCTTTGTTTTTATTTAAATTCTAAATTTGATAATAAATTATTTCAGATTTTTATAATTTGGATACTTTTTTCCAGGTGAGTGACAGAGTGGTTTACTGTAAAGTCCCTTTTTTCCTTACAGTAAGAAGTTGAATCTACTTGGAAAATCTTTGAGAAATGACTCAAAAGGGATGAGAAAAGTTGATGGAGCCGGGAATTGCTGGGTTTTTGGATGCACTTTTTTTTTTTTGAGAGTGAGGGAATTTTTGGAAAAGAATAGAAAATTAATGTAAATTGGTATGATTTTATTTAATCAAAATTATCGCTAAGCTGTGAAGAACAGCTTTTACAAAGCAGTTGGAACTTTTTTTCCCACTTGATTTGGATTTCGCATTGCTTCTGTTTCTTAACATGCTTAACTTTGGTTCTTGGTCTTGGAAATAAATTTCAAGGTGCATTGTATCCATTTTAAACTGATTTTCTTTTCTTTTCACTTATTTGAGCAAATTCTTGGGGAGGCTTTGCTTAGTTCTCAGAAAACCAAAAGGGGAAATTGTAAAAAAAAATTTTTTTGGAATGAGTCCTATGGGTTTTCGTAATAGTTATCACCATGTTCAGTTACATTGTATTTTGGCCGATCTGTGCAGTGTAACAAATTTTGAAGTTAATTGCTTTCAGTTGAGTCAGGAAACGTGATGGATAATTTAACTGGAAAACCTAGGTACCCATTTAAAAAAAAAAAAAAAAAGAAAGATGGATGCTCTGTGAAAAATGTTTTGTAGGATTCTGTGTTGTTGTTTCTTCAATTTGGATATGCTTTACTTCTGCTCTAGGATTTGGTTTGAATTTTATTTTATGGCTATAATTACTGTATTTTTTAAAAACCCTACCTCCATTAACAGTTGGTAAAAGCCCCCTTTCAGGAAAGTTTGTTGCCTTTTTTTTTTTTTTTTTTTTAAAGGAAAGCTGCTCCTTGCTCAGTGTAGTGTCTTGAAAGTGAACATGGTATTAAGTACTTTTAAAATAATGGTACACAGATTTGGTAAAAATAAAATCTTCCTGCTGGTGGGATCATTTATCCTTCTTTTTAAAGACAAATCTTTCTTTCCATTTTATGTTGCTCTTGAAAGTTTAATGGGCAGAGTACTGATTACATTTAAAATGTGATGATCACACAATGCACAGCTCTCCAGCTGACAATTTTGAGTATGTCTGCTCAAATGTCATCTGGGCTCTAGGCCTTTAGAGTAATGCCAATCATAGAGATGCTTCTGTTATTTTTATTATGGAGGGAACTGAGCTAAAACAGTTATCAAATTTTATCTTACCACTTTATGTTTGACGTGGTGATTCATGAGTAATGATAGTTGATGAACATACAGTTACTTGACTCACTAATGGGGACAGTTCTAAAATAGATACATGCTAGATTTTCATTTCAGCCATTGTGTTTTTGGCACGTTGTCAGTGAAACCATCTCTGCTGACCTTTTCCCCTAGAATTGACCACGTTTTGCTGAACTGCCTGGGTGTTTGTAAACATGACCTTAACATGTGGCTAAAAAGTCAGATCGTTGCTGTATTATTCAGTTGGTGTATGTTGAATATAAATGTCTTCTTAGGTCTTTCTTTGGTTATGCAAAAATGGTTTACTTAAGTGGACTAAAATTTTAATGTCTAGCATGATAACCCAGCATCAAAACTAAGTCTCCGTTCCAGTTGTAGTAGCATCATACATTGATTTACTTCTTGGTAGTGGGCTTTCATTTTTCTTATATAATCTTAAAACAATCCCATTTAAAATTGATAGAGTGAGTTCACTTGGCTAAAACTGAGCAAAATTGGTGCAACTTTCTTTTAACGGGGTGCTGCCTCTTTAAGACTGACTGTTCTATCCACTGACACTGGTTTGGCAGTTGGTACTGCTGAACATTTTTATACATGCTACCATGAAGCTATATATGTTAGTATTGAAGAAGCTAACGGGTATACTATACTATCATTTTTGATGTGTGGGCTGATTGTAATTTCCCTTACGTTAGGATGAAACTACTCGAGAAGTCCACAGATCAGAAACCAGACAGTAGTTTTTGAAGTTGAAGCCAGCAAAATTAAAAAAAAAAGAAAAAAATTACTATTGAAAAATTGGTTTTAATATTTTCTGCCTCTTCCCCAAATTACCCTCCCTACTTGCTCGACAAATCTATGTAAAGAAGTTTGTTTGTCACATGTTTTAATTCTACCTTGCCCTGTGTTATGGTATTGGCTGACATGTATAAGACTGGATGTGTATATTTATTATGGTGTCTAAAAATCATGAAGTTCATCACTTTCCAGGAGCATAGATAAAAGCAAATTGGTAGTGCATCAGAGTTACTTTTTAGTGCACCATGACATCACTAAAATGAGTGCTATAATGTTACAGGGCTTTCAGGTTTGTAAAAACATAACCATAAATTATATTGACGTCAGATATGAGTTGAGTATCTATAAAATATCACGTGTATCTCAAAATATTGGACTGCTGTTTGATGACTGGATATTGCTGCATAATTTTCTTCTATTGTCCCATATCCTTTTGGAGAGAGAGATTTAATGGGATTTGAAATGTGCAAGCTGTCTAAATAAGATGCAGTCAAATAAAGTTGGTTAAGTTGTGTTTGCATTTTTCTTTTAGATACAGCTGTGTGCATTTTATGATTGAGTTATTCTGCTTTTACCTACTAAGAAAAAAAACCAACCAATCCATTCAGTTCCCCACTTCCTGCCTCCGATCCAAGAACTATTTGGAAGAAGTGATATATAATTATTATCTGCTTTGTGTTCTGACAAAGTAAATTCGAAAATAACATGAGTTTGATTTTCCTAAAAGTATTCAGTCAACTCAGATATCAGATATCAATACAAATGAGAGCATTTTTTTGCATGTGTAAAACCAAAACTTGTTTTTTTGTCCTTGTCCCATAGCAATTTATTCCTAAGACCATCTTTCTTTTAATTTACTACCTTTTTGTTTGTATTTAAGTAATGTTTTTAACCCCCTTGTTAAGACACCAAAGTAAAAGTAAAGTAGACCAATATCTGGGCTATTTACCTTATTCTTGTGAGAAACTTTAAATGGTAGTTATGTATGCTTTTATATTTAAAGATTTATGGGATGTTAGTGGAAGAAAGAGATGTTTTAAATATGAGTACAAAATTGCTTTCATCATCCGTGCAGTATTCACTTTGTTGGATACTTTGTTCTTTTATAGTTAGTAAAAATGTCTGAGTTCATGTTTTACTTGAATCTTATATGGACCTCCTGAATACCTCATAAATTGTCTAAATAATGATCAGAAATTTGATAGTGTCCTTTGACACCTATGAACAGAGATCACTATTAATCTGTAGCCCAGAGATACAGTGATATTTTTAAACAACTTTCAATAAAAAAATTTCATGAGATATAGCACACTGCACTTTCTTCAGATCAGTGCTGTCCAGTAGCACTTTTTACAATAATAAAAATATTCTTTGTGTGCTCCAGTATGGTAGCCACTAGTCACATGTAGCTAGTGAGCCCTTGAAGAGTAGCTAGTATGATTGAAGAACTGAATTTTTAATTTTAATTAATTGAAATTTAAGTAGTCACATGTGGTTAGTGGCTACTGTATTGGACAGCATAGCTTTAGATAATATTTAAGTAGTAGTAACTAAGGAAAGCATTCTTTCAATAGGGTTTTTAAGGCTACTAATTTATTGAAATATGAAATGGCAGCATCATGATTAAAAATGATCTCTGAGCAACGGAACAGCCGCACTGTTTATGTTGACTGTTGCATCCTTGCAGAATTTGGCACCACCTCTCTCCCAACCCCGTTGTGATGTAGGCCTTCAGAGAAGAGCAGCCCTTTCCGTTTTTTGGGGGAAGTCTTTGGTTTGCAGAGATGTACAGATTCCAGTGCCAATAATTCGTTTCTGATGAGACTGTCATGTCTTTTTAGTGTTAAAATATTTTACGTAGCTAAACCTAGTAATCTCTTATTGTAGATGAATTTGAAGTCATTTCACCTCTAAATAAGATTGGTCATTTCTCATTTTACCAGTGGTCAAACTGCAACATGGAAGTATATCATATTTATACTTTGTTTAATTCTGGAAGACCATTCATGCTGATGCAAAGACAAGTGTTTTGTTTCTGAGAGAACAAGATTTTGCTGTGTTCTCTGGCCATGTCGTGTGTCACCCTTGATTCTAGCTGGTCATGTAGTTTGTGTTAATTCCTCAAAAGGGCAGGAGTGGGGTTGGAAAACACCTGGCCAAGGGGAGTGCCAGGCTTGGTACAGTCTGTTCCCACTGCTGGGGAAAGAGCTTAAAGCCTGTTTGTTTGATAGCTATCAGTGTTTAATCATCATATGAAAAGACTTAGGGATAACAAAGACCACCAAAGTGCCAAAATCTAATACTACTTAAAAAAAATGTAAACAATGGAGGGGTTATAATGTAAGGGTTTTATAATGCTAAGAAATAAGCTCATTTTTAGTTATGGATTTTCATTACTACCTCTTTGCTGTATAAATATATCTCAGTTTTCTAATACTTCAATTTCCTGAGAATCTGTATGTACGTTTTTGTAAATAAAAGAATTTACCATATGCTAGGGGAAGGACCTGGCTTTTAAAGAAATTGTATAAAGACCTTTGTTACTGGATTTGTTAACAGTGAATCAATTTGAAACTTCTTTAAAACATTTGATAGCCTTTTCTGGTCCCTTGACTGAGGTGTTTTTGTTTTGTTTTGTTTTGTTTTCCTTTTTTAGTAAACATGATCTTATTTAGTGAGATCTATGTTCAGGAAGCGTGTACCCTCATTTGTTAATTTACAACTGCAAAGATTTGTATGTCTCCTATGTTTTCCTTTCATGCCAAAGAAATACTCTTTTTTAAAAGCCAGCAGGTTGCACAAACTGAAAACTTTCCCCCTGCTTGTACAGGCAATCTTAAGTTTTATTTCCTGGGATTTAGATAGTTTCCAGAAGAAAATACCCAATTTTTTAGTTAAAGCTAGTGGTAATAATTTGTGAAAGTAACATGGTTTTAGGAATGCATTAGTTCCATTAAGGAAGTAATGACAGTTTTAAGGAACTGTGTTGCATTCAATCCACAATTGCATGAACCTTTTTAAAGTGAATGTAAGATATAATCACTAAATTTTGTGTGTGTATGTGAACTACTCAGGATTCAATGGCCTAACATGTAGGGGATTGATTGCTGTTATCTTTACGGCTAGATTTCCTATCATTGCACACGGCTATTGATCCTATTTTTTAAGGGGGTCAAACCTGCTGCCTTAAAGCTAAACCTGCTGCCTTTAAACTTTGCTATTGCCCTCCCTCCAACTGTGGCTGTAAACAGTGACTCTGCATAGTCAGCTAGCATTATACTTGATTCTATTGTGAATGCAAATAAAATTTGTTAAGTCCATCAAGTATTAACTAGGTAAATGTAAACTGATTTCAACCTTGTCTTTGGCCAAGTCTACTTGATAGCTTACGATAATTTGGAAATGAAGTACATCGATTTGAATGTGAACATTGTGTTTGAGTCATTGTGGGAATAATTATTCATATTTGGAACTGGTAATGAACATTTAAAGTGTTTATTTCCATCCTATGGGACAAATTTCTTAATTTCTCAGAGCCTTTAGTGATTACTACCAGAAAAGCGTATTCTGAAGAATGAGAAAATTTATGTAAATTACCTTAATTTCTAGTAGCTTAGTGTGCAGTAAAGAATAAATGATAATTTATTATTGGTATTTAATGTTGGCATATCGTTAATATACATACCATATTAATATGTAGTAATTTTGTATTTTGGCATTGGGTTTTGTAGTACCATTTAAAGAGTGAAGGTCATCTAAATTTTATATGAGATCTCCTGAGAGTAGCCCAAACTGTAGCAAGTAAAGAGAAAAAAAAAAAAAAGTTTTGCCTTTTTATTGTAGAGACTATTAACATAAGTAGAAGATTATAATCTCTTTGTGTAATTAACTAGGTCCAACCCCCATGACCAGTCTGGCCCTATCCATTCCCTACCATCTCTTCTCACATTTTTTTTTTTTTTTTTTTTTTTTTTTGGGGAAACAAATCCCAGAGATTGTATCTTATCTATAAATATTTCAGTACTTATCTCAAATGGTAAGGTCTCATTTTAAATAAAACCACAATACCATTATACACACACAGTAATCCTTAATAATCATATAACCAGTATGAATGCTCCAGTTTCTAGGAAATTGTTTTTAATAGCAGTATTGAGGTGTGTAAAAAGTGGAGAAAAAATATAATAAGGAGGAGGCTACTTTTGCAAAGAGGATGAAAGATTTCTGTTACGAGGACAATAGACCCCTAGGTAGATAAATTTGGAGGTATAGACAAGTGATTAAGGGGAGGAAAGTGGGAAAGCAGAGTAATGTTGAAAGCAGGGGCTGTTTCTTGCATCCTCACTATCTACTGTTTTCCTATGGGCATAGTAAGATGAAGATTATTAGGGTAAAAAAATGGAATTGATAAATCTTGTGAAATTGCTAACAGTGACAAAGGAATGACTCTTAGGAGAAGGGGTTGGGCTTTTGAAATATAATCAACAAACCAAGGCAGAAAAGACACTTGGGTGAGCAGGAAAGAAAATGGGTGGTAAAAAAAAAAAAAAAAAAAAGTGGTAAAATGGGCACAAAATTTTAATGGAGATGGTTCAGCAAGTGAATGCAGGGTTTTTGTATTGTTTTTTTGCTTTTGGAAGAAGATGAGATGGGGAAAGGATAAGGAATCACCTTAAAATCAAACATCCCAATACTGTGGTCAAAAGGGATCAGTAGAGAAGTAATTCAGGATAAATTCATCTGAGCCATTATCAGAATTTATAAGGAAATCAAACCACATGGTTAGAGTTGCCAGAAATGCATCAAATCAGGCGACTTTTTGAGTTTTTGTACTGCTGCTTAGACTAAATGCAAATAGAGTGTGAATTACACACACTCGTCTCAAACCAGTGAGTCCAATTTTATTTTTGTTTAAAAGAGCAGCTGACTAGAGAGAACACCAGCACGTGTTTGCACAATCTACTGAGGAGAGGATATGTGTGGTCTGGCCTGATAGATACATGGAGCTGCTGGGGTGTGAGCCCCTCATCTTGAGCTGGAGAGACCTCTGATTAATGTTCTTTCTCCACGGCCAAGAGGACGGTGGAGTAATAGCTGTAGTAAGTCAGATATGGCCAGGCTGCCTTTTTACAGTTTTCAGAGCAGCTCCACTGACTTTTACTCAATCTTTCAAAAGGTCTTTTGAAATGGAAAGATAAAACTGATACTCAAAGTGCTTCAATGACACCTCTGTCGGAGGTCACACAGCAGTGATGAGATCTGAACCCAGGTAAGTCTCATCTATCTTGTTGTCTTCCCACCACACTCCGTGTTGGATGAAACCCAAAGATGACAGAGTCCAGTATGTTTAATTCTGGCAGATAAAATTAAAATTTTAATGAATTCTACTAAATTATTTAAATTCAGCTGTTGGATTCAGCTTAAGCTTTCAGTGCTCTCTTAAACTGTTTAATAGGTCCAATTTGTAAAAATCCCTTGAAGGATTTAGGATCAAATGATTTTTTTTTAATCAAGTGATTCTTAATATCTAATTGGTTTCTAATAATCAGGTCTATAGTATCTCTAAAGACTGAAATTTGTTTCTTTTTTAAAATAAAGTTACCATATGCATCATCTCATTCTTTGAAGGTTGAAATGAATACTCAGAGTTAATTTTAAATTTTCCAAATGTGCCTTAGCCTATAAGTCTCTTGCCATATTTCCAGTAAACTTTTACTTGTCAAATTTCAAATAAGCCCATGGAAATACTTTTTTTAAGGGAAAGAATGAAGTTCATAGACAAACTACCTTGATTATTAATCAAGTTGGAAGTCTAAAATATATAAAAATAGTTAAAAACACCTTGCAAAATCAGGGTCATACTTATATTCTCTTTATAGTACTAAGCCTACATGAGTGCAAACATTAGGAAATTATTTTTTGTATATATGTTGTGTGTATGTATCTGTATCTGTGTGTATATGTGTGTGTGTATGTATGTATATATTTTTTAAATAGACTCTTTTCCTGGTGGTAAAAACTTGCTTGAATTAGAGTATCAACTGCTGGTTATACAATGTGAAGTGACTGGGTTTGCCTAATAAAGTTGCCTTCAAATACAGAAGTATGCTAATTAATAGGCAAGATCGGTGCCACTTGATAACACTGGTCAGGTCAGGGATGTCAACTGTAGGATGGAAGAAAAACTTTGTCATCTTCCTACTCATAAAAAAAGGGGTGATCAATATTTGCCTTTCAGGTTGCTGATGTAGCTTCCACTGGAGTGGAACTCTAGGACAGTAGGGAAATTTGTTCATGGCTGTATGTTTTCACTGCCTAGAACAGTGCCCTGGAACGTAATAGGGATAAAATAAATGTTTATTACATGCATGTATCAATGGATGCAGATTGCTCTTTAAGGTTTACAACAGAAAGCTTTCACACTTAAAATCATCAGAGGTATCAAAGGTGTTAACTGGCTAGACCGTCAGTCTTTTATATATTTCCCTCCCTTCCTCTTCCTACATTCTTCATGGAAAGTATACATTCTCTGCTGACATTCTTTACCTTTATATCATAAGCATGAGAAATGATGCCCTGCTATTAGGCAATAGCGCTCTTATGTTATCTATAAAGCAAGGACCAAGGACCAGGTCTCAAGGACCTGTGCTGGGCCAGGTACCATGCTAGGCACCAAGAAGACAGAGCCAGTCGAAAGGCTCCTGAGAGGTTCACAGGGCCAGCCTGCCCTGTGGGATATCCAGAGGTGACCACCAAGTTACTATGACTACAGAGATGTTGACAAGGCAAAAACTCTGGAAACCCAGTAAGATCCCAGATATTTTTCTTTCTGAAGTATTTTCCTGCACTTTTTAAGAGAGAAAGGCCTACCGTATTGTGAACATAAAGATTTTTTTTAGCATGTCAGACATTCAAATCCTCAGACACATAAGTCCAATTACAAAAACTCTGAATCATAAATTGGACCTAAGAATTTGAACAAGAAAGTTTTGTGGAAATTGAGATATCTTATTTATATATTCTATCCCAAATGAAATAACTTTCCATAAACCTTATGCAGTTGGACACTTAGCTTTTTTTATTATGGTTATTCACTTGTTACTTCAGTTATGAGGAATAACTCAAGTACTTTCAAAACTAAGTGTTTTTAAAACTTACAGTGTCCATGTTCAAGTTTGTCTAACCTGTAAGCTAAACTTTGCCATTCCTTGGCCACCTGATACTGCACTGATACTTCTGTCTCCCTCAACCAAAGAACTGTGTCAAATCAGCTCTCCACTCCACTTGCTGGGGAAGCCAAGAACAGGAACATACACTTTCCAGCAAAAGCAGCCTACAGACAGCAAGGAGAATCAAGGCCAAAAAACAGGGTCATTTTTATATATAGAAAAATAGATGGAAGCAAAAGGGATCCAGCCAGCTGGGGCCAACAGTCCGGTTACTTACATAGGCAGAAGTCAGGGAGAGAATATTAGCAGAGATTTTGTGGATTGAAGTAGAGGATTCTGAGTCTTAATACAGAATGATTTTACTTTTTACAAAAAGACATTTAGAAATATTGTAAAGATATTTTTTTTTCCCAAATGAATGTCAGCAAAATTCATTACGTCTACCTTGAAAGGTAGGCCGCCTTTTTGCTTAGTTTCCCTTGACCAGGGGAAAATATGATTGACCTCTTTGTGTGTGTGTGTGTGTGTGTGTACCATATTTTCTTTTTCTTTTTTTTTAATTATTTATTTGACAGAGTAAACACAAGCAGAGGGAGAAGCAGAGGGAGAGGGAGAAGCAGACTCCCCACCAACCAGGTAGCCCAATGGGGGCTCCAACCCAGGACCCTGAGATCATGACCTGAGAAGATGACAGAGGCTTAACCCACTGAGCCACCCAGGTACTCGTCAATCATATTTTTGACTTGGTTAGGAAGTACTGAATTCTCTTTTGAATGGTCACATGCCTGTTTGTGTGAGCCTCACTGTTGTTGTTGTTTTTCCCTAACCCTCAGGGATTTACTTAAATTAACTACCAGCTTATGTATTTGGATACCTAGGTAGAGGAATACCTGGGAAGTAATTTTAATCTTTGCGGTCCCAAGTCTGAGCATGGACCATGAATCCTCATTGGGCAGGCACTGGGAAATCATGCAGCACAAACACCAAAGGAGTGGTAGATTGTTGCGGGCATTAGAAGAGATGTTTCAGTTCCCAGCTAGAACACATCATTTAGTTACCCGACCTTCACTGAGCACATATACTATGTGCTAGACATTGCGCCTGGCACCGTAGAAGAAAACCTCCACTCCTTTCACCTCAAATAGTCTGTCAGGTCCAAGCCGGCAGAAGTCTAAGGAAGGGAAGACAAAGTGCTAATGCGAGGCCTGTGGTCCTGGGGCTATTTGTATTCTCCCAGCAGACAGTCCCTAGATTCTAACGGGAAACCTGGGAACACTTTAAGCTGTCAGATGTGTGGCGAATCAGAGCTCTGCAAGGCAAATTTTGAAAGATTAACTAGGAAAGGAGGGAGAAGTCCTCTTCCCTGTAAGCAGTTTCAAACCGGGCATTATATATATATCAAAACACCCAACATTACACCTTAAATATATATAATTTTTGTCAGTCATACCTCAGTAAAGCTGTGTGTATGTGTGTGTGTGTGTGTGTGTGAGAGAGAGAGAGAGATTCCCAGCCCTGCCTTCCACATCTCAGTCCTCACCATACTTGTCTCCCAGCTAATGATGGAGAGATCCAGACTGGACGATATGAATTCTTGGATACGAGAAATTTCTAACAGGCTTCATGCTTCCACTATACTACCCTCAGATGTGCTATGGTGTTGCAGTGGTGATCTAGGTAAAATTAAATAATTATAAAAGAAGAGGGGACAGGCAGCAATAAATTTAATCTAGAATATTTACAGATAATATATATCACATCCATAGCTACTTGTGACTTATTCCTGATAGTAGTAAACACGTACGTGTTTAAAAAAGTGTTCTTTTTCATAGAGTTAATGGCATCCCTATAATGATGTCACTTGTGCTCAACGTGATTCTGATATTCTTTCTTGAATGGAAGAGAAAGGAGGGTTCCTCCATGAGATGTGTAAGGAGATGTGTCACATTTTAAATATCCATAGTGTACAGGAACAGAAAAAAAAGTTTGAGAACTGCTAGGACTTAACTAGGAGTTGGGGATCATAATTTTCTTCCAGTTTTGTCCCGGCTCTTGGATACTCCCATTTTATTTTAGTAGCTACTGTTCAGGAGAAGCTGTTTGACATATGTAACACTCAGCTGAGGAAGAGAGAATGCTGAGTCAAGAGTGTCTAACTGAGAATATAGAGGAAAATGGGGCGCCTGGGTGGCTCAGTCATTAAGCATCTGCCTTTGACTTAGGCCATGATCCTAGTAGGATCAAGCCCCACATTAGGCTCCCTCCTCAGCGGGGAACCTGCTTCTCCCTCCCCAACTCCCCCCTGCTTGTATTCCCTCTGTGTCTCTGTCTGTCAAATAAATTAATAAAATCTTTTAAAAACCACAAAAACCAACAAGCAAAGAAACAAAAAAAAAATAGAGAAAAATGAATTAAAAATGGTGATAAGTATTTTTCAGTATCTCTTATAAACAACCTCTTCTGTCTGCCTTTTAACCAAAGCCAGCTAAAGATAGCTAAACACTTGCCAGTTGGCCATGGCAATGAGGCAACCAGAGGCACTGGCAGTACGGGAGTCAGCTCTGACCTAAGGTAGCTCTTATTTGCCGAGCACTTCCCTTCTCTTTTGGGTTTGAGTTGAGACAGTTACCTTAAATTGGTTTCCACCTGCACACATCAGGATCTCTCTTCACCAAGATGGTATATTTGGCACAGAATCTTGACCCTGAGTTATTACTATAAGCTGGAGTCTAGAGCAAACCAGAGAATGTGGAGGCATAGCACACAGCATCTTGTCTTGTGGTTAATTGTATGGGCTTTGATATTAGAAAGCCTGGGTTCAAACCCAGATGCAGCTGCTTATCAACTCTGTGATCCTGGAGGCTTTAATCACTCAGAGCATCTGGTTTCCTTTTCTGTAACATGAAGAGAATAATGATAGTCCTTATTTCATGGGGAAATAGGCAGGCTCAAATAAAACAACGTAGGTAACATATTTGGCAGGGGGCCGCCGCAGAGTAAGTATTTGATACACACGACTAGCTTGTACTATTATTAATGGAAAATATCAGGACTTGCATTTAGCAAAATAAAAAAGCAAGTACTTACTGTTTTAGCAGTGAAGATCTGTACATTATGTGAGTTTCGAAGACCAGAATTGGGGCAAGAGAATTGAACTGTGGACACAAGGGCCATCTTTGCAAGGGGGATGTAACCTTCAGAGCCTTCAGCTACGGGGTTATCCTACACTCAGCGTTTCTTAAGGCAGTGCTCTGAACATCCTAGACAATACCTCCTTTCACCTGGATTCAGTTACGAATGTTCCTTATAGGGCTCTCCTCCTCAAGGATAGATGTGTACTACTCACTTATTTATGGAAATTAAATCTTTCCTTTTATATTTAATCCACCCTTCAGAGTTGTCACTTGGGATGACATTTTTTGTTTAATGACATTTCCAATTTCTGGTATTAGGGTATGCTTACTTTAAAATCTCTTTATTCTGAAATATTTCAATTTACAGAAAATTTACAACAGATCATACAGAGGACTCCCATGTATCTTTCATCAAGATTTCCCAATTGTTAATGTAGGGAACCACTCAGAATCTCAGAGTTAGTATAAAGATTATCTCCAGCTCAAGATATTTGAGAATCAAGAAATGCAGGACGGAACCTTCTTGGGGCTTTCCTTATCTGACTAAAAGCAGCAATTTCTGGAAAATAAATCTACCATAAATTCCTCCTTTTGGGAAGATCTACTCCCTGAGGGGAAAACATGAATAAAGCCTTCCCCGAATTCCTTCACTGAGGAGTTTTATGGCCCCAAGGGAGACAGAAAGACCATTCATACCTCTATAGACAAACACTATCACTTTCTTATCTTTCAGTTGTTCTCCTAAAAACCCTTTTGTTTTTCCTAAAGAAAACTATTCATTCTTCCCAGAAAAGCCTTTCTCTCTCATTTCCCTCTATCAGGTTAGGTATATAAGCCTCTCACTCAGACGATTTAAGAAGCCAGCTACTTCTTTCGTTTGCTCCTAAGTGTACATGGATAAATCCTTTTCTTCTGTTAATCTGTCTTTGGTCAGCTTCATATGCAGGCATCAGGGAAAGAACATAACAGCATAGATGACAAGTTTTACTTCCTCTACATTAACATTTTACTACATTTGCCTTATCATTTCCTCTCCCATGGGTATTCCTTAATTTTTTTCTAAAGCATTTGAGAGTTATAGATATGAGCCCCCCCTTGTCCCTGAATACTTCAACGTGTATTTCCTAAAAATAAAGCCTCTTTTTATATAACCACAAGAAATTGATGCTAAATAATACTATCATCTAATCCACAGGCCTCACTAAAAATCTGCTGATTTTTTTGGTCCCAGTATGGGTCCCAGTAATGACCCAATGATATCCTTTAAAGGTCCAAGATCCAATCTAGGATCATGTGTAATATTTAGCTTTCATTTCTTTTAGTCTCCCTCAATCCAGAACAGTTCCCTAGTCTTTCTTTATCTTTTATGACATTGACAGTTTTAAAAACTGACTCTAAAATATTTCACAATTTGGTTTTCTTTGGTGTTTCCCCACGTTTGGATCAGATTATCCATTTCTGGCAGGAACACTACCAAAGTGATGTGTAATATCGGGAGGTACGTAGTATTTATTTGTCCTATTACTGTTGTTGCTCCCTTTTGTCACTTGATTAGGATGATATCTGGGTGGTTACTTTATCGTAAACTTAGTAACTATTACTCACTTATCTAGTAATAAGCAATGAATAAACATTTTGTGGAGAGATGCTTTGAGATTATCTAAATATTATGTTCTTTATCAAATTTTCACCCACTGGTTTTCCCATCCATTGATGATTCATGATTAAATCAGTTAGTACCACGACAATTGCCAAACGGTGATTCTCTAATTCTATTATTCCTCTATATTTCTTATTTGGAATCCTCTTATGAGGTAGAGCTTTTCATTGCCTTTCATTTATTTGTATATTAATTTATTTATATCCATATGTACTCATGGACTTCTATTTTGTTCAGTGTGTTAAAATCGGTCCCTATTATTATTAACCCCTCAAGCTTGTCTCCCGGGTCCTTTGGACATGCCCGTAGCATTTCTTGAGCACTTCTTTGCTTTCTGGCACAACACAATGTTCTAGGCTCACTGCTATTTTCTTGCAACAACCCTGGAATCAGTAATTTATTTAAATAAAGAGTTCTGGATTCTTTTAGTAGAGAATGGAATTTAGAAACCATGAACCTGGTACTCTTTGGTACTGGAATATCATTGCTTTTAGGACTTCTCAGCAGACTAGGAAATATGACATACTCACACATATACACAATTCTGTTTGTCCATCCATCCATCCATCCATCTCTCCATATATCTCTATATCCTAAAAACCATGAATTTACACTGAAACCTTCAATTCCAATCCAACAACACAGGGCTTATCCTTTCCTCTCTTATCAGTTTGTACCTCCCTTCTCCATCACTGAAAAACCTGGCTCCCATTAGCCTCAATACATTTACGTAGTTGGTCAATTCTCCAGTGTGTAATGTCTTAACCACACTATGAGTCTCTTTGGCTCTAGCCCCGCTGACCAAATTTTTAACTCCACTACGGGAAATGGCAGGGAAGAGAAGGTATATTTACTTTCTTTAATGAAGCCTGAAGTGGAAGTTCTGCTCCTCGGTGTAATGTAAAATGTTTTTCCTTCTTAACCCAATTCTAAGTTCAAGGCAGACAAGTAAAAGCCTGAAGTGAAGGTTCTCGTTCAGTTGTTACGGCTAATGATTGACTTGGTGGGTGGTTATCTACTGCATTTATTCTTATTATGAGAGGCTGATATAACACCATATCGAAGCCATTAGTCAATCATTTTTATTACCTTCTGGACAGATCTGCCCATTTTAGTGCAATCAATGTGTTTGATTAATGTAGGTAAAATACCAAAAATTAGATTTTGCAACCAGTTGACACATCTCAGAGTGCACACATTTCTAAAATTCTAATCACTATTTTGGAATTCAGCACTTCAATATACTTAAACACTGTTCTGGCTTAAGGTATCATCTATGATATATAGCTCTTGAAGCCTTAGTGGTCTCAATGAGATTGGTTAACCAGTCCTCAATCTTCAATGAGCATCCAAACTCTTGTGGTGATGGCAACAGTGAGGGTCCCTGAGCCCCCACCCAGAGATTCTGATTCAGTAGCGCTGGGGACTGCCTCCTTTTTAATGAGATCCCCAGAAGTTTCAGGAGCAAGCGGCTCAGAGACCACAACTTGAGAAACACTGAATTAGCACGTTTTCACTCAAGTGCAGGAGAATTCTAGTTTAGAAGCTGTAGTTGATCATAGGTAGTTATGTGTAAGGCAGAATTGGTCATTAGTATAGCCAAGGGGCAGGGTTGTTCTGGGGATCCCAACCAGACCACATTCAGCCACTTTTCTGCTGACAAAATCCAAAGACAGAGAAATGAGCATTGGTGAAAGAAAAGAGGGAGTTAGGGGCACCTGGGTGGCTCAGTGGGTTGAGCCTCTGCCTTCGGCTCAGGTCATGATCTCAGGGTCCTGGGATCGAGCCCCACATCAGGCTCTCTGCTCAGCAGGGAGCCTGCTTCCCCCTCTCACTCTGCCTACTGCTCTGCCTACTTGTGATCTCTATCTCTCTGTCAAATATATAAATAAAATAAAATCTTTAAAAAAATAAAGAAGAGAAATCCTTGAGTATATTTGAACGCTGCTGGAAAGAGGGCAAATATATATATGAGGGAATTAGTTTGGTGAGGCCAACACCAGGAAGACAGCAGACTAGCGTCTCAAAGCCTGTCACCAAAGTGCCAAAAATACTTCCAGGTTTATATGAGGAAAATGTGGGACAAAGGTTGGTGGATATGTGCAGGTGGGTGTGAAGGTCAAGTCGATCACTGTCTTGGGCTCAGTTACACAGGGTCTTGCTGGTTAGCTCCGTCCTTATTGTGTGAAGGGGTAGTTTCCAGTCCCATCAGGAGATGCTTTGCCTGAAGAGACTTTTGCCTGAGTTAAGAGATGGGCTGGAAAGAAGAACTTAATCAATTAGAAATTAACTAAATTAACTAAATCAATTAGAAAGTTTGGGGTCAAAATGGAGGTGGTGGAAGTCCTTTTTCATGAGGACCCATGCAAGCTTTCATAGTCAACAAGTCTATCAGTGGGATGAACATTGGCTTCCATCATCTATAATCTCAGGACAAATGTATCAGTTTGTTCATCAACATTCATGTGTCAAGGCTGCGCTATGTTGGTCCAACAAGGGTGGCATCAAAGCCAGAACCTTGGTCGACCAGGGAGAGCTCCAGCGTGCTGTCCCTCAGGCTTTCAGGCCTTTGGGTTTGGTGGGCTAGTGTTTCTATTAACACTCAGAAGTGACCGGAGACGGACTGCGTACACATGACACATGATCCTGGTTAAAGTCTTTTTCCTTTCTTTGGTTTTCTCCCTCGCACAAGGACAGATGATTGAAAAAATTACCGTCTTCAGCAGAAAGAAAGCAACTATCCATCATCACTTTCTAAATCATTTATGCTGAGTGCTTTCACAGTGTTGCATTCAATCATCATAAACGACCTGGTGAGGTGACTTTATTATCACAGTTCCACAGATGAGGAGAGGGAGGTGCAGAGTGTATGAAGTTTGTGCATGATCACACAGCTAGTAAGTGGACATAAAGAGTTTTGACTCTTGGTCTTTTGTCTTTAAATCCAGTGCTTTGTGCAATGAACAGTGTATTGTACAATGTCTTGTGTTTTGACTTTATTTTTCTTTTCCAAGGGATACTGTGGAGGAAAACAGACACAGTCATGGATGAAAGTCAGCCTAACGGTAGGACTCATGCAAATTGGGAGCATCGACACTAACCACCTTCTCTCCTCTCCCCATGTCTATAATCATTAGAGAAAAGAGTAGACTCTTGTCTGTTATAATCCTGGATCTTGCCCTCTCATGGTAAAGTGGGAACCAGGCTTTGGTTATGCAAAGTGAAAGTGAAGATCCTTTTCTGAAGTGGAAATATTTCATAGAGGGTTTTCTTCCTTTACATTTGTACAATGAAAAGGACCATGTGCGTGACTTCACAAGACAAGACCGGCTTGCCCTCCAAGGATTACTGCAGAGCTCATCACCTCCAGATCTAAAATGCTACTTTGGATACCTCCCACCTCCGTCAGCTTCTTCCTCTCAACATATCAGCTCAGTGCCCATTAGAAGAATCAAGAGTCTTATGGTCCTTAGACCTCAATGGCAACACTTTCATTCATGACTCAGAAACTTGAACTGACCAACATCTCCCTGCTTGTAAGAGCCAGAACCAGAACCCAAGCCAGTGCTCCTGACATCAAGCAATTCTTTCTTCAGAGCCTGGCAGTGGGAGTGAATGTGTGTGAGTGTGGTGGGTGGGGATGTTTAGAGGTTAGACAGTAGCCCCCAGCTCTCTCCCAATAGTCTCCCAGATTTTGTGTAAAGTACTTGGATCCGTCTAATTCATGGTCCCTTTTCCTGGCACCCTGCAACTCAACCCATCCAGAGGTGCGCTAGCACAGCAGCCCCTAAAACTCAGTGCTTTGGGGGGTACCACAGAAATAATACCAAGAATAATAGGAAACATCTATACCCATCATCTTATCTAATTCATCACCAAGTTGGACTAATTTTACTCCATAAATACCTGCCCAATGAGTCCACTTCTCTCCATCTCCATTGTCACCATTCCAATGTAAGCCATCATCATTTCTAGTAGGGCTGCCTTAATAGTCCCCTAGGGTCTCCCTCCTTTATGTATGCTGGTGCCCCCTGCAATGTATTTTCCCCTTAGAACCGCAAGGTCAGGGGTGCCTGGGTGGCTCAGTGGGTTGGGCCTCTGCCTTCGGCTCAGGTCATGATCTCAGGGAACTGGTGTCGAGTCCTGCATCAGGCTCTCTGCTCAGTGGAGAGCCTGCTTCCTTCTCTCTCTCTGCCTGCCTCTCTGCCTACTTCTGATTTCTCTCTCTCTGTGTCAAATAAATAAAATCTTAAAAAAAAAAAAAAAGAATCGCAAGGTCAAGGACTTCTCTCTTGACTGTCCTAAATAGCTTTCTCCTAACTGTTTTGTCTGTGTAATATCCACTTATTCTTAAGATCACAACACCAGCAAGAGTCACTTCCTTAGGGAGGGTGGGCATCTTTGCTTCGCAAGTTCTTGTGCTGTTTGCTTTGATAGAAATTTCCTCTTTAACTTCATGACATTTATCTCCATTTCTGGTTAAACAGTCATGTGCCTGACTATTGTGTTAATGGATATCTCCTCCACTAGACTATAAAATCCATGGATAAGGATAAGGATACATCTGTATCCTTATTTTTCTCTCTCTTCCTTCTTCTATTTCTCCCTACTTTCCTTCAACCATCTCACTTGTTTTGTTTTGCCATAGGAATTCTGTCTTCTCACTGAGCAAAAGGTATGAACTATTCTACATTGAAAAGGAAAAGATGAAAGTCATTCTCTGGAAGGGCAGGCTTGCCGAAGATCTGAGATGTTCCACTAAAGTCTAAGTTAGAGCAATTCTGCCACGCCCCCCTACCACCTTTTACGCTTATAACTTATTTCTCCCACTTTTGTTTTTGTTTTTGCTTTTTTCACTCTTCCACAGTTTTATTTACTAAATTTTATTTTATTTTATTTTTTAATTTTAGTTTTATTTTTTATAAACATATATTTTTATCCCCAAGGGTACAGGTCTGTGAATCTCCAGGTTTACACACTTCACAGCACTCACCATAGCACATACCCTCCCCAATGTCCATAACCCCACCCCCCCTCTCCCAACGCCCCCCCATCAACCCTCAGTTTGTTTTGTGAGATTAAGAGTCACTTATGGTTTGTCTCCCTCCCAATCCCCATCTTGTTTCATTTACTCTTCTCCTACCCCCTTAACCCCCCATGTTGCATCTCCTCTCCCTCATATCAGGGAGATCATATGATAGTTGTCTTTCTCTGATTGACTTATTTCGCTAAGCATGATACCCTCTAGTTCCATCCACGTCGTCGCAAATGGCAAGATTTCATTTCTTTTGATGGCTGCATAGATTTCCATTGTGTATATATACCACATCTTCTTTATCCATTCGTCTGTTGATGGACATCTAGGTTCTTTCCATAGTTTGGCTATTGTAGACATTGCTGCTGTAAACATTCGGGTGCACGTGCCCCTTCGGATCACTACATTTGTATCTTTAGGGTAGATACCCAGCAGTGCAATTGCTGGGTCATAGGGTAGTTCTATTTTCAACATTTTGAGGAACCTCCATGCTGTTTTCCAGAGTGGTTGCACCAGCTTGCATCCCCACCAACAGTGTAGGAGGGTTCCCCTTTCTCCGCATCCTCGCCAGCATCTGTCATTTCCTGACTTGTTAATTTTAGCCATTCTGACTGGTGTGAGGTGATATCTCATTGTGGTTTTGATTTGTATTTCCCTGATGCCAAGTGATGTGGAGCACTTTTTCATGTGTCTGTTGGCCATCTGGATGTCTTCTTTGCAGAAATGTCTGTTCATGTCCTCTGCCCATTTCTTGATTGGATTATTTGTTCTTTGGGTGTTGAGTTTGCTAACATCTTTATAGATTTTGGACACTAGCCCTTTATCTGATATGTCATTTGCAAATATCTTCTCCCATTCTGTCAGTTGTCTTTTGGTTTTGTTAACTGTTTCCTTTGCCGTGCAAAAGCTTTTGATCTTGATAAAATCCCAATAGTTCATTTTTGCCCTTGCTTCCCTTGCCTTTGGCGATGTTCCTAGGGAATTGTTGCTGCGGCTGAGGTCGAAGAGGTTGCTGCCTGTGTTCTCCTCAAGGATTTTGATGGATTCCTTTCTCACATTGAGGTCCTTCATCCATTTTGAGTCTATTTTCGTGTGTGGTGTAAGGAAATGATCCAATTTCATTTTTCTGCATGTGGCTGTCCAATTTTCCCAACACCATTTATTGAAGAGGCTGTCTTTTTTCCATTGGACATTCTTTCCTGCGTTGTCGAAGATTAGTTGACCATAGAGTTGAGGGTCTATTTCTGGGCTCTCTATTCTGTTCCATTGATCTATGTGTCTGTTTTTGTGCCAGTACCATGCTGTCTTGATGATGACAGCTTTGTAATAGAGCTTGAAGTCCGG
>NW_019154088.1:53847549-53913317 GCF_002288905.1 Enhydra lutris kenyoni
ATGTGATCTATTCTGGAGAATGTTCCATGTGCACTAGAGAAGAATGTGTATTCTGTTGCTTTGGGATGAAATGTTCTGAATATATCTGTGATGTCCATCTGGTCCAGTGTGTCATTTAAGGCCTTGATTTCCTTGTTGATCTTTTGCTTGGATGATCTGTCCATTTCAATGAGGGGAGTGTTAAAGTCCCCTACGATTATTGTATTATTGTCGATGTGTTTCTTTGATTTTGTTATTAATTGGTTTATATAGTTGGCTGCTCCCATGTGAGGGGCATAGATATTTAAAATGGTTAGATCTTCTTGTTGGACAGACCCTTTGAGTATGATATAGTGTCCTTCCTCATCTCTTATTATAGTCTTTGGCTTAAAATCTAATTGATCTGATATAAGGATTGCCACCCCAGCTTTCTTCTGATGTCCATTAGCATGGTAAATTGTTTTCCACCCCCGCACTTTAAATCTGGAAGTGTCTTTGGGTCTAAAATGAGTTTCTTGTAGGCAACATATTGATGGTTTTTTTTTTTTTTTAATCCATTCTGATACGCTGTGTCATTTGATTGGGGCATTTAGCCCATTAACATTCAGGGTAACTATTGAGAGATATGAATTTAGTGCCATTGTATTGCCTATACGGTAGTTGTTACTATATATTGTCTCTGTTCCTTTCTGATCTGCTACTTTTAAGCTCTCTTTGCTTAGAGGACCCCTTTCAATATTTTCTGTAGAGCTGGTTTGGTGTTTGCAAATTCTTTCAATTTTTGTTTGTCCTGGAAGCTTTTTATCTCTCCTTCTGTTTTCAATGATAGCCTAGCTTGATATAGTATTCTTGGCTGCATGTTATTCTCGTTTAGTGCTCTGAATATATCATGCTTGTTCTTTCTGGCCTGCCAGGTCTCTGTGGATAAGTCTGCTGCCAATATAATATTTTTACCATTGTATGTTACAGACTTCTTTTCCCGGGCTGCTTTCAGGATTTTCTCTTTGTCACTAAGACTTGTAAATTTTACTATTAGGTGACGGGGTGTGGACCTATTCTTGTTGATTTTGAGGGGGGTTCTCTGCACCTCCTGGATTTTGATGCTTGTTCCCTTTGCCATATTAGGTAAATTCTCCAAAATAATTCTCTCCAATATACCTTCTGCTCCCCTCTCTCTTTCTTCTTCTTCTGGAATCCCAATTATTCTAATATTGTTTCATCTTATGGTGTCACTTATCTCTCAAATTCTACCCTCGTGGTCCAGTAGCTGTTTGTCCCTCTTTTGCTCAGCTTCTTTATTCTCTGTCATTTGATCTTCTATATCACTAATTCTTTCTTCTGCCTCATTTATCCTAGCAGTAAGAGCCTCCATTTTTGATTGCACCTCATTAATAGCTTTTTTTATTTCAACTTGGTTAGATTTTAGTTCCTTTATTTCTCCAGAAAGGGCTTTTATATCTCCCGAGAAGGTTTCTCTAATATCTTCCATGCCTTTTTCAAGCCCGGCTAGAACCTTGAATTTTGTTATTTTGAACTCTAGATCTGACATATTAACAATGTCTGTATTGATTAGGTCCCTAGCCTTCGGTACTGCCTCTTGTTCTTTTTTTTGTGGTGAGTTTTTCCGCCTTGTCATTTTGTCCAGATAAGAGTATATGAAGGAGCAAATAAAATACTAAAAGGGTGGCAAAGACCCCAGGAAAATGCACTTTAACCAAATCAGAAGAGACCCCAAATTGTGGGGGGATGGGGGGGAGAAAGGGGTAAAAAGAAGTTCAGAAAAAAAATTAAAAAAAGAAAACAAAGGAAAAATGTAAAAAAGAAAAATATATATATATATTAGACTGGTGACTAGAACAGGGTCACCCACTTAATTTTGGGAGTATTTTGGTCTCTTAGAAGAAACTACCTCCCAAAATTTTAAAGAATGAAAAACATATATAAGGGTAAACACAATGAAGGGATGGAGTATGCCTATAAAGATGAAAAAAAAATATTTTTTTAATTTCTGAAAAAGGAGTTGATAAAGTAAGTTGGTTGGGAGAATAAAGAAAAAGAAAGTGGAGAGAATTTGCTCAGGCTGGAGACCAGAACAAGCCTGGAGCTAGATTTAGGGTATATTTTAATCTATTAGAAGAAGTTGTACCCCAAATTTTTTAGAAGAAAAAACCCTATGTGTATACAAAAAATAAAGTTAAATACAATGAAGGATAAAATATGGCTATAATAATGAAGGTTCAAAAAAGATTATTATTTTTTATGAGAGGTATTTTTAAGATAAACTAGTTAAAAAACATTAAAAAAGAAAAGGGTAAAAGTTAGAAAACATTTAGCAGAAGAAAAAAAATTAAATTAAAAAAAAATTAAATTAACTGCAAGAGTAAAGAATCATGGGGAGAAAGCCATGGGTTCTGTGCTTTGCTTTCTCCTCTTCTGGAATTCCGCTGCTCTCCTTGGTAAGTGAACTTGGTCTTGGCTGGATTTCTTGTTGGTCTTCTGGGTGAGGGGCCTGTTGTAGTGATTCTCAAGTGTCTTTGTCCAAGGCGGAATTGCACCGCCCTTACCAAGGGCTGGGCTAAGTAATCTGCTTGGGTTCGCTTTCGGGAGCTTTTGTTCCTGACTGCTTTCCGTAGAATTCCGGAGGACGGGAATGAAAATGGTGGCCTCCCAGTCTCCGGCCCGGAGGAGCCGAGAGCTCGGGGCCCCACTCCTCAGTGCGCCCTCAGAGAAAAGTGCTCAATCACTCCCGTCTCCCTGGTCTCTGGCTGTGCTCCGAGCTCACCCAGCCTGTGACCGGTTCAAGGTAACCCTGAGCTGAGAGCTCACTCCTTGGCTCTGTCTCTGTAGCCAGATTCCCCATTCTAATACCTGCGAGCTCTGCGATACTCAGACACCCCCGATCCTTCTGTGACCCTGCGGGACCTGGGGCCATGCTGACCCCGCGTGGGCTTCACCCTGGTTTAGCCTCTGGAGCGATGTCCCTCAGTGGAGCAGACTTTTAAAAGTCCTAATTTTGTGCTCCGATGCTCCGCTGCTTGTCGGGAGCCGGCCCCCCGCCCTGCGGTCTATCTTCCCGTCGCTTTGGATCCACTTCTCCGCTGGTCCTACCTTTCAGAAAGTGGTCCATATTCTGTTTCCAGAATTGCTGTTCTTCTTCTCTTCAATCTACTGTTGGATTTGTAGGTGTTTGCAATGGTTTTATAAGCTATCTAGCTGATCTCCTGCTACCTGATGTAGTCTCAGCCTGCTACTTCTCCGCCATCTTGACTCCTCCCCCTCCTAAGTCTCTTTTAACCTGTAACTATTCCCTCTCCTCCCGTCTTTTAAAATTCCATTAAATTTTCATTAAAATTTATTTGTTGAAGACATTGGGTCCTGTATTGTATACGATTTCCCATCTTCTAGATTTGGATGATCGCCGCCTCATCCAACTTGTTCTTTTATCCCCTAGTTTTTCTGTTTGTTCTTCTATTACTTTCAAGCTAGCAGGGAGATCTCTAGGCTTGATTAGATTCACCCTCTTTGGCAAGAATAACTCCAAGTGGTGCTGTGTACCTCTTGCGTCACATCAGGAGACATATGCTGTCCCATTTTTAGTGATGTTAAGATTAATCCGGAGATTAAACTAATGGGAGACTGTTCTCCATGGGGCACTTGCATTTCTCTAGGTTTTGCAAGACAGGATTTTCACTGCCATTTCTCTACATTATCTTTTCAAGGATGTTTGCATATGAAGAAAGAGATAGCATCTGTTGCTGGAGCAAAGGACAGAAAAGCTTGTTGTACAGTGTCCAATATCAGAATTCCCTAAGCTTGAGTTTTTTTCCTATAAAGCAACCCACTTACATGTACAAGGTCACCTGACCCTTTTCCGGTTGCTCTATTAGAAATGAGGCTCAGGGAACCAGTAAAAATGATGATATTAAAAATAGCCACTGTTATTGCTATGAGTAATTGATGGTCCTGGATCTCTGTATTAGACTGAATTCTCCAGAGAAACACACACACACACACACACACACACACACACACACACACGGCAGGAGCAGGGGCAGGTGGGGGCAGGGAGAGAGAGAGAGACAGAGACAGAGAGACTGATATGTTGTGAGGAATTAGCTCACAAGATTATGGAGGCTGAGAAGGCCAAGACTGTAGTCATGCAGCTTTGAGACAGTGGAGAATCACTGGTGTTAAGTTTCAGTCCAAGTCCAAAGGCCTGCCCAGCAGGAGAGCCGGTAGTGGGATAGTGGTAGGTCTGAAGGCAGGAGGACTTCAACGTTTCAGCTAGAATATGGAACGAATTTTTTCTTTCTCAGCTTTTTGTTCTATTCAGTCCTTGAATGGAGTGGGTGAGGCCTACCCACAGTGGGAGGGCAATCTGCTTTACCCAGTCTATGATTCAAATGTTAATCTTATCCAAAGGCACTCTCACAGACACACCCAAAAATAATGTTTAAGCAAGTATTTGGATACCCCATGGCCCAGTCAAGCTAACACAGAAAATTAACTACCGTACTCTTTAACCCAGAGTCTATACATTTAATCAGTTCCATGAATCTGGGCAGGTTAATCTGTTAGCTTGTAAATAGAGTAAAATCTCAGACCCTTCATATCTCCTGATACATGCTTCAATAAAAAATAAAAAGATTGGTCACTGGGTTCAGGTTGTGCCAACCTGATCTCTCCATTACAAAGCTTCCATCACAGTTTCATCCAAAGATTTAGTTGATTCATTGATTTTCATTGCTTTGAGTCATCATTTTGTTAGGGGTTGCAAAGTGGTGTGCATCTAATTCTATCATTCTGTTTGCATTTATTTTGTAGGAATGTTTCTACACAGAAGAATTTTCTTGCACGCTATTTGGTTATGCTGAAATCCAGTATACACAGTAAAGGCAGGATTAATTGCCAGTTCTTTCCTGTTATTTACTAAATTTAAGAATAATGAGTTGGTGTGGTAGAGATCTCCAAAGTGATCATTTTGTTTGTTTTTATTATGAATTAATAGACTTTTAAGTATTTCATGTTTTTAATTCATTGCAGTTATTTTCCTTGCTCAAATTAATCCATTTTTGGCCACTGGAGTCCCTTCAGATGGCTACTGTCACCTCTAAGTATGATTGCAATAGCACTCAATAATTTCTTCTCTTTCTTGCACAACAAAGCAGCCCAGATCATCTTGCTCCCTCCTTCTGTTCACTGAAATCAGTCATTTCTCCAAACTGTCCTGATTTCTTTTGGTAGGATGTGGTCTTTAGAAGACATGATATGGGTAAAGGGTGTGCTCAAAACTACTGGCTTGTTATTGCTTCCAGGCCTTTTTAGTGGCTAGAGCTGGGAAATATATATTTTTTAAAAAGGAAAAAGAATCATGCATTCACATTAAAATTTCCAATTTGAATTTTAAAATATACAGTTTTATTGAACTTTTTTGATTTTAAATTTATCTTTTATGCTGAAAATCTTGGTTCATAATTATTTACATGTTTTAGTCTGTAACAAATACATGATCATTTCAAATATTACTACTATCAGTAAGATAACCAATACAAGTCATAGTATTTATGGTTCTTTTATCCTTAAGTTTTTATCTTATATCCCACTCAGGATATGGAGTTAAGATGCTGTGTTCCACAGTTACTTGAAACAATTACTTTCTGTATGGTTATGCCACCAATTTGATATACTTAGGTTTATTTTTTCAATATTTAGACAATGCTTTTTAATTTTTGATTTAATTTTATTTTTGCTTATATAAAATATTTATACAATTCCAAACCCTCTACCAGCTCTGTTCAGCTGCATCAAAACTTGAGTGGTTTTTTCCTACCACCTATTCATTCATTCACTTATTCATTCAACAGATATTCAAGAAGCTCCTTGGCTACGCTAGTGTGGGGTCAACAATGGGGAACAAACCAGATGGCAGTACTTACCCCCACGGAGTTTGCATCTTGGTGTGTTTGGAGAAACAATTCTCTTGATAATCTCTGGGCTTCTCCCTTATACCTTCTCTTCCTGTTCCCCTTTGTTTCTCTTCTCTTCTCCAGGGACTCTGCAAGAAGCAGAAGTTGCAAGTGGTCTTGGGTGGTGAAAGAAAAAGAAAATTTCCCTCAGTGCTCTTTTCTGTTTTCTCTAAATCCATATTGTATTACTAAGTTGCTTAATATTTCTGAGGCTGAATTTATACATATGAAACATGTATTCTTCATACTCTTGAATCTGGGTTAGGCCTCTGACTCCTTTGACCAATTGAATATGACAAAAGTAACATTATGCCAGTTTCAAGTCCAGCCTTTAAGAGAAGTGATAGTTTCCATTTCCTTCCTGGAAGCAGTTGCCATGTCATAAGGAAGTCCAAGCATGGAGAGACTCTGACGGAAAACAGGGAAAAGAATTGAAGTCCTGGGCTGACATTTCCCAGCTGGTAGCCAACAACAATTTGCCAACATGTGAGTGAGCCATCTTGGATGTGAAACTTCTAGTATCAGAAGTGCTCCCAACTGATGTCATATGGTACAGAGATAAGCTGCCCTAACAAGCTCCATCCAATTGCAAAATTTGAGCAATAAATAATTATTTGAAGCCACTAAATTTTGAAGTGGTTTGTTATGCAACAGTAAAGCAGCATCGTAGGTACTCATTGAGAAGTAGTCAATTCTAGAATATTTAAAAGTATTTACAAGGCTTAGATGAACCTTAAATCTCTGGCCAGAAACTATGAGTTTCTATAAGTCTATATCAGACCCTGCATCTCAGGGTCTGATGCAGCTATATGTCATTAAGGATTTCTGTTAAGAAAGTGTGATGAAGACTATCACCTACAGTTTAAAGATTTCTACTCTGGCAATACTTTTTCTTGTCTGTATTTGCTGCAATGTCCCTATTCATTGTCTTTGGACCTCCATATTGACTTGCTGATGATAAGTTTTATTATAATCATATGCCTTTACAAGTCATAGTTCTTTTTTTTTTTTAAGATTTTATTTATTTATTTGAGAGAGAGAGACAGTGAGAGAGAGCATGAGAGCCGAGAAGGTCAGAAGAAACAGATTCCCTGTGGAAATGGGAGTCCCATGTGGGACTCGATCCGGGGATTCCGGGATCGTGACCTGAGCTGAAGGCAGTTGCTTAACCAGCTGAGCCACCCAGGCGCCCACAAGTCATAGTTCTTATAGGTCAATCTTTATTATCTAGTTTTCATTTATTGAGAAAACTTACAACTCATTTGTGTCTATGTGAGTATTTTAATTTAATTAATTTATTTATTTGAGAGAGAACGTGAGCATGTGAGCTGGGGGAGAGAGAAAAGAGGAGGGAGAAGCTGAGGGAAAGAATCTAAAACAGACTCTGAGCCAAGCACAGAACCAGAGGAGGGGCTCCATCTCACCACCCCAAGATCATGACCTGAGCCAAAACCAAGATTTGGAAGCTCAACCAAGTGAGTCACTCAGGTGTCCCCATATTAGCATGTTTTAAATCAGATCTGCAGTGAATTGATTGATCACCATAGAATCAGATGATCCCAAGGGATTTCAAAACTCCTCTGGCTTAGCTTTCCCTCACTTATAGACAAATAGACAGATATTTCATTTCCCAGTATTTCCAGGCGGATTCCAGCCTGCAGGATAAAGGAAAGAGATGCAGAGTGACCCAATAGATTTGGAAGAGGAAATAGAGACAGTGAAAAATTTAAAACTGGGAGTAGGGAAGGGAGACTAAGTAGTGGGACAGACTCCGCCATCAGAATTCCGTGGGTGATGCACCTTGTCCTGGCCTGACCTCAGCCTGGTCTGCAGGACATCACTGGGTGATACCTGCTGATGCCCCAATGTGTCTGCCTCTATGAGCTCCCAGCTTCTTGGTCCTTAGATATTATTTTCAACACTCGGTATGTCCTCCGTAGCCTATATTTCAGAATACCTCTGAAACACGACATCAGGAAAGAAGCCATCAGCTAGATAACACAGACTTTGCAAAGGCTAATGGGAAAAACTGAAGCCAGCTCAGGACAAGACTGAAGGTGAGGAACAGATCCACTGACCTGTTTTCCAGAAAGGGGGATAAAGAATGCCTGGCAGCTGACTCAAACCCCGGAGAGGAAAACAAACAGAGAAAGAAATGCTGGAGTGGGTGAGAGGACTGAAAAATGGTAGAAAAGAGTCTCACAGTTCCCAACTTTTTGTGGTTACTTTCCTTTTTTCTTTTTCTTTTTCCCTTAAACTAAGGAGACAAGTAATGAGGATGACCAGCAGAGGGCCTTCAAATGAACGTTAACACTGAACGCTTTCATGTCTTTTTGTGAGATCTTTGAGCTTTTGGTTCTCTTCCCTTAGGATTTTATTTTAAGAAAAAGAAAAAGGAAAAATGCCCCTATACATTTTACTGGGAAATAGTTGTAAAAGACTACAGACCTCGCTGTGTGTTGCTGGCCCTGAATTATGACTGTTTCCAGTATTTCAAAGAGGTACCAGGTACTTCAGCAAAAGGTCAGCAGGTGGCAAACTTCTACAATCCTTAGATTGAAGACCTGTAATGCTTAGATTCCATTCTAGAGAAATACTGGAGACTCTGGCTTCATTTTTGGGGAGATGGGTGGTGGTTGGTTTGCGTGTGTGTTTGTGACTCTGTTGTAAAACACACTGAGTGAAAAATAAGTCTATTTCAAATAGTTATTAAGACATTAACCAATTAAGCTAAATCAGCACACATCAAAATCAGTCACCCAGTCTCTCCCGAAGGTCACCTGTGAGTACTTAGTTGTCTCAACCCCTGTGGGAGAGAGGGTGGAATAGAAGGTCCCTAAATTCTCCTTCTTTCAGAGACTGTGCTGTGAGGTGTTCCATTCAATCCTAAGTCTTATCTGCCCTCAAGAAGCCTCTCTGTGTCTTATGAGCCAGAAGTTGGTGGAGAGAGTTCCCAACTTTACACGGTGAGATAAGGCTTGGTTTATATTTTTGGAGGAAATTATTTTTGGGCAATGTTGAAGGATGACAGGAACATCTGAGTAAGTCCACTGGAGTACAAAAAAATAGAGCATTGTAAAATAACACTGTGTTTCTTTCCTGAAAACCTGGATTCAATGTTAACATCTTCTTTCATTCCTGGAGTCTCCAATTTAGAGTTTGTGCTAATGAATTCTGAAGAGAAATTATTTATTTGTTCTCTCAGAGGGTCATTTCCTGGCAAAAGGCTGTTTCAGAACTCCCGGAATCTCTCCATCACCGACATGTTGTTCTTGGACGGGGTGGTGCCTTTGCTTTGCTTTACACCTGAGTGATGTGTTAGGGACAGAGCCAGTCCCTAAGTATCTGTTGGTTGTGGACATCTGCTGCTTTTACTCTGTGTCCTTGAATCCCTTCTTGGGGGAACTGTGTGCCCCAGCTCCACGTAGTTCTTCAAGGCTCTCTGTCACCTGGACTTGCCCTCCCTAGGTGTGGGATGTAATGTAACTTGGCTGTTGGATTCTTTTGGGGATTTGATTTTCATGTTGGGGGCGGGCATGCAATATGATCTCTTAATTCCGTCCTTGCTAAACTTGAAGGATATATAACTTTGGCTGCTAATGGTGATGATGCCTGTTATACACTCTAAAGTCTATTTTGTCTAATACTAATATGGCTGCTCCAGGCTTCCTTTGATTAGTGTTGGCATGGCACACCTTGTTCATCTTTTTACCTTTAACCTACTTGTGACATTATATGTAAAGTCTGTTTCTTGTACAGAGCACAGAGTTGGTTCTTACTCTTTCACTCAATCTAGCCACCTCTGAGTTTCAACTGTGCTGTTGGGGCACCTGGGTGGCTCAGTGGGTTAAAGCCTCTGCCTATGGCTCAGGTCATGATCTCAGGGTCCTGGGATCAAATCCCATATTGGGCTCTTGCTCAGCAGGGAGCCTCCCTCTCCCTCTACCCACTAGTCCACCTGCTTGTGCTCTCTCTCTCTGTCAA
This sequence comes from Enhydra lutris kenyoni, assembly GCF_002288905.1. NCBI lineage: Eukaryota > Metazoa > Chordata > Mammalia > Carnivora > Mustelidae > Enhydra > Enhydra lutris. The sequence goes on from NW_019154088.1 coordinate 53,857,479, forward strand.
ATTAAAAAAAAAATAAAATCTTAAACAAAAATAAAACTGTGTTGTTGACCATTTATGTTTAGTATGATCATTGAGGGGTCATGTAGGCATCATAGGTAGATTCCTACTCAGTAAGTCCTATTTAGAGAACCAGGCTAGAGCCATACTGATGGACTGCTGTCTGTGCTCTGAGGATAACTAAATCTTTTGACTGTTATTGCTGCCGTTAGGAAGATATGTTGACATAAAAGCATAAAAGCTATGTCTCTGTCTGAAGGGTGAATAGAAACACCCTGAGGAGGAATTAAAAAAAAAAAAATTAAATCATGGACCTCCTTTGTAGCAACTTCGGGGGGCTAGAGCAAGGTGGTAATGGCAACACAACAGGTTTCTGCAGATAGGGCCTTCCTAGCTACGCCCCCTAAGCCTTGACTCCTGCCGGTTACAGAGAGAGTACTGGAATAGGTCTACCAAGGCCTCCAAATAGGGATGGGAGGGGGATGAAAACTGAGAGCCATGGGGACTCTGTAGAGCACATAGGATGGGCAGCCCACTCCAGGGATGGCATAGAAAATAGAGTTGATTCTTGGAGGATGAGTAGAACCATCCAAACTGAGGTGGGGTCTAAGTCAGTAGGACAGAACCACAGGACTTGCACATAAGCAAACATCCCATAAGGCCTGTGCTGAGAGTACAGAGGGTGGGCTGAGTGCTAAGGTCAGGGAGGTCGATGCCCAATATCATCAAGACGAATATCTCTCAGTTGAAGCCAGAGAGGACAAGGTCACCCCTCACAAGGACAGGGTCATCAGCAAGGCCTGTCCTTCTTACCCCAAACATGGATCCTGGCTGGGGAGACAACAGGGGGAGATGGGGAGAATCCTAACAGAATGCATTTTAAGCTGGAAATGCCAGAAGTACTTTGAACTGGGAAGAGGACAGATTCAACCAGGAATGGAAATGAGAACTTGAGAGTTAGGGTTACAGAGAAAGAATGTTCCAAGAAAGTATGCTCTGACACATTTCCCTTAGTAACCCCACTATTTATCCTGGAACATTTCCCTTGGCCCATTGGTACTTTTATTTCTGTTGGAAAAATTCTGAGAAATGATTTGCAGAGGCTGTTGACTTTAAAGTACACCTCTTTTATTCAGACATTGATTTAATTCTATTATTAATTTTAAAAGTTTTTCAGTTGATTCCTTTGGGCACTGTAAGCATATAATTACCTCATCTGTGAACCATGGTAGATTAGTTTTCACAGTTTCAGGGTCATGTACTAATAGCTTTTGTTTCATGTCTTGGTGAAAAGAACAGACTTCAGAACCACAAAACATTCTAACTTTTGTTTCTAATTTCAATGGGAATAATACCGCTACTTAACTAACGATACTGACGGTTACTGTGGGCAGGTCCTCTGTGTTTGCCCGGATTGTCTGTGGGACTTGGTTCTCACGGAGCTGCTGGGGACTTTACCCATGATCAGCAAGGGCAGAATTTGAATTTAGGAAGTAGGACTTCAGGAACAGAGCACTTAACCACCAGGCTACAGCCAGGCATGCCACAGGCTATGGTCTGGAAATTCCATGAGATGAGAGCTTTCTTCTGGCTTCCATTCCCCACATTTCCAGGGACCCACCTCTCACCTTGTTAGTCAATGTCATCTTTGTTGTTAAATCCATTGTGTGCTGTTTGACCTTGATCTGACTGGCCTTCCAGGAAGTATTCTGTGTCCTCCTTGAACAGTCTCCTCCCTTGGCTTCTGGGATGTCAGATTCTCCTCGGTGTCCATTGAGCCATGTTTGCTTCTCATGGACTCTTCTGCTGATGACCACACCTTAACTATGGGTGGTCTGTGCCTCTCTTTTCTCAATGCCCCCCCAACCTCCTCTGGTCAGTAGGAGCATCCAACCAGTATGACCTTCTTCACTTCCCTGGTTTTAAAAAATGACACACAGAGCAGCAGCTGCCACATCTGGCCACAAAGATGGCCAGAAGACACCCAAGAAGCAGGCCAAGGAGATTCTATTTCTGCTTGAAGATAAGGCATTCAAGCAGAAATAGAAAGATGAGCAGAGGACACCTGAGGAGCTAAAAGCAAAGGCCAAGGGGACGGGTCCCCTGGCCACAGGTGGAATTAAGGCATCTAGGAAAAGTAAGCTGTTCCTTGTGCCTGAGACTTGGTGATCCTTAATCGCATTCCTGTTTAAACATCTGGATTCCCTGTCACATCCTCTATTGCCATGTATAGCTAGAAGAAAGTGTTGTCTTAGGTTCTGTTGTACATTTAAGGATAAACTTTAAAAAAAAAAATTAATTATTTAAAAAAAAACAACAACAAGAAGTCACAGTACCCAAAAAAGGTACTGTTCGAAGCACCTTATACGTATTATCTTACTTCACCGTCAACAATCCTAGTATCCGTTTTACAGTGAGGAGACTGGCCAGTGATGTTAAATAGCTTACCTAAGATGAGAAGTGTCAGAGTTGTGGCAGAGTTGGAATGTGAACTCTGACTCTAGAGCCTGTTGGTTCTCACCTCTGGATAGGTGTGCTGCTAGATGTTTAACATCCAGCTTTCTGGAAAAAAAAAAAAAAAAAAAAAAGCACTGATTTATAATGTTCGCCATTTTTTTGGTGATATAAATACTTCCTCTGTGGCTGACACAACATCACTGAACCTGGATTTGAAAAGAGAAGCTCATCATTCCTCCGGCGAGCTAACACCAGCCACTGTAGCCAAATCCAGCAACCACAACCTCTCGTGCAATGCCATGAGGCAAAGAGGTGGAGTTGGGTAACGTATCTATTATTTGGAGTCTTTGGTTTTAAGAAATAGAAAAGCGAAGCTAGCCCAAGCAGGAGGGGGAATTTACTAGAAGGATACAGTTTCAGAATGAAGAGCAGGAGGCAACAGGGCCTCAAGAGGCTGGGAATGAGCACTAGATGTGCTATGGGGCTTTGATGGGTCCATTGTGCCTCAGTATCCGTTTACTGCAGGGCAGTGCTCCTGTGTCCCTGGCCCACAGGGCAGAACCCTACCATCCATCTCTCCTGAACTTACTCTTGCCACCAGCAGAGACCGAGGTCCTCTCTGACTGGCTCTGTTGTGTCAAGAATCAGCCCTGGGCCAGTCAGCTATGGTTAGTGGGTCTGCGTGCCTCTGTTCAGGATCATATTGGGGATGTCAGTGTAGATTAGGACCAAACTCTTCTGCCTTTGAAATTCTGTTACACTGAAAACTCATCGTCATGCTGTGGTCCTCTGGCCTCCCCTTCATCTGGGCCTTCATGACCTTCCTGACTGATGTCATTCCTGTCAGGCTCCCCTTTGCTCCCTCTGCCATCCTGGCCTTCTTGTTGGCCTTTGAGCATTACAAGCTCGTTCTCACCTCGGGGCCTTTGTACTTGTTCTCCCACAGGGCTTCTTATGACTCACACCCTACTTTCAATCAGAGCATCCCTCCCTGAGCACCTGCTAACAACAGTCACTCCATCCATGCCACCCTCCTACCTGCTTCATTTTTCTTCAAAGGCTTAAGATGACCTGAAATTGTATCATGTATTCGACTATCTGCTGCCCACTGGAACATAATCCATGGGCATCAGAACTTTGTCCTGCTTATGGCTTATATTTTCACCTGGAACAGTGCTTGTAATCTAGTAGATACTCCAAACCTATTTGTTGAATGCATGATTCAATGAATGAATGAATGAATGTATGAATGAGTTGCAGACTTACTATGAAATACACGCTTAAAAATAAACCTTAACTATTATCTTAGCTTTCAAATATGTTTTTGTTTATTGTGTACTTGAATAAAATAGTGCTTCTTTAAAAATGAGATGTAATCCAGATTTTTAGTTGTCTGATCTTTCCTAACTTATCCCTTAGCCCATCTTGTCCTAGGCTTCCCTAGAGTATTTTAAATTAGTGACGTTTTGCAGTATTATGTGGAAATAGGCTTTCGTTGTTCATTCAAGGTGGAAAATGGTTGATATGAATAATGATTTGATGATAGGTATGCTGTCTTGGTAAGAAAGGGAGTGCTTTGGAGAGCTGGTGTTTTGTTTCCCTTTTTAAAAAGCTTTGAGCAAGCAGAAAACAACAAGAAGTCACCGATGACTTCGACAAGAGTCATCTTCAATTAAATCCCAGCACAGTAACTCAGAATTATCCTCCAAAGAGACAGATGAGAAAAAATGGCTTCCTACCTGAAAAAAAATTTTTGTAAAAAAGCACATTTCTGAAAGGATGCAAGAGAGAGAGAGAGAGAGAGAGATTTCTCTTTCTCATAAAAAAGAGCAAGAAGGATGATATTATTTTCACAAGAGAAAGCATGCATTAGGCCATAGATAAGCCTTTTTTTTCCCAAAGCAGGAGATTTTCAGTTAAAGAAAATTGACAACTTTGCCTCCAGGCTGAATTTTATAGTTTTCACCAGCAACAGCTGTGTTTACTGATGACCCTATATTGTCCTGAACAAATTTAAGATTAAGTAAAGGACTAGTGTTTTCAGACAATCACCAAGAAAACAGACATTTTCTTACTGTTTGTGGAGCTCCAGGCTTCATGTCCCTACCTTTGAAGAATTACCTCAGAAGTTGTTGCTTTTAAAGACAGAAGTTGATATATCTGGTAAAATAGAATGTTCTTATTGCTAAAGCTGTAGTTTTTTACTTTAACTGTACCTTAGCCTCACCTGGGAACTTAAAAAGGTGGTAGGTATTTTGATAGGGATTGTACTGATGTGTAGACTGCTTTGGGTAGTGTAGACATTTTCACAATGTTTGTTCTTCCAATCCATGAGCATGGAATGTTTTTCCATTTTTTTTTTCTTAAAGATTCTACTTATTTACTTGAGAGAGAGAAAGAGTGAGAACATAAGCAGGAACAAAGGAAGAAGCAGACTCCCTAGTGAGCAGAGAGCCCAGCCCGAGGGCTTGATCCCTGGACCCTGGAATCATGACCTGAGCCAAAGGCAGATACTTAACCAACTGAGCCACCCAGGCACGCTGTTTTTCTATTTCTTTGTGTCCTCTTCAATTTCTTTCCAAAGTGTTCTATAGTTTTCAGTGTACAGATCTTTTACCTGTTTGGTTGGGTTTTGCGAGCTTAAAAAGGAAACACCACCCCAATGCCAGAGTTCTACTCCAGCCCTTGTAAACGGGAAGATGGGCCCATTAATCCTAACTCCTGTTAGTTTTCTGGTTATCTGTCAGGTGATTCTAACCCATAGCTGCATTGAGAAACGTTGCCCTCCTGCCCTTGCCACAGGGTGCAACTGAATCCCGTCCTGGATGGGGCATCAGATGGGGTTGCCCACGATCCTGCTCCCTTGCCAAACCGTGAAGAAAGTAAATTTGTCTTGGCTCTCCTCCCATCTGCCCTTGTGTGCACCTCTCCCCATTCCTGAAAACTTTCTCTCCTGAGCTATTGCTCAGGCATTCTTCTGCCCTATGCCCACGGTGAAGCTATCAGGCTCCAAGGAAACTCTTCCTTGCTAAAAAATAATCCCACAGAGGGTTCACCCTTTTCAGCATAGTATTAGCCCTCTCAAAAACAAACAACAAAAAAACCCTAAACACCAAAAAATCCACCACATAGTAGAAAAAAAATGTGAAATGCCACATAATGCAGCTGGTGAGTTCAAGGAGAAATTGAGGAGAGGAGGAAGGTGCTTCCGGCTCCTATCAGGTCCCTTCTGGTTGGCAATAGTCTACTCCAAAGGGCCGTTGGGTGGGGTGACTCTGGCAAGTTACTTAACCTCTCTGTGCTTCGGTTACCTTGTCTGTAAAATGGGGATGATGTTAATACTGCCACACAGAGTTGTCGTGAGGACTGCAAACAGAAAGCGTTTGGGGAACACTGGCCAAAATAAGCAGTCAGTGCCCATTAGCGGTTATTACCATCATCACAGTTCCCATAATTTCACATTCTTGAATTTATAATTAAGTGAGGGGAGTTCCACATGGACCGAGCAAATATATTCAAACAGAGAAAGTGCTCCTCGGATAGAGTCTCAAAAAATATTTTGAGCTGTGACATCCTCAATGGCATATGCGTCTAGCTCCAATATCCCGAGGCAATGCTTAATTCATGCTCTCCATTTAGATGTATAAATTCCAAAAGCTTCGGGGAAAAAAATTCCCTTTCTTTTTTTTTTTTTTTTCAACTGTATCATCGACCTTGTATGTCTGTGAATCTCAGGAAATGATGGAGATGAGAATGAACAACGTGTAGCTGGGGAGAAACAAGCATCCCTCTAATTGCCTTGTTAACCCAACACAGAAATTAATGAAGTCAACAAATATTTAATGATAGACTCTGTGCCAGATGTTGTGCTAGGAAGTGGTGGTGCCACAGGGGGAGACGAGGTCCATACCCTGACGGAGCTCGCAGTGCAGGGAGCCAAGAGAAGGGGTATTGTCCAATCTCAAGTCACAGCCCAGAGTGACCAAGACATGCTTAGGCCCCCGCTCTCTTCCAGAGAAATCTTCATGTGTGAGGATATGATGGCTGGGTTGGACTCGTTTCTCCTCTCTGAGATCCTACTTTTTCAAGACTGGCTGGTCAAGCAACTTGTGCATTCCTTTGCAGGAAACACGATTCTCACTGACCAGAGACAAGTTGAAAGTGGGAGCAGAGATGCCCAGGGATGACCTAGGTGCCTTCTGTTGTCACAAGAACATGAGCGTTTGTCCCTTAACCCAGCAGGCTTTTTAGTGACTGGACAGAATGTGCTGAATGTTAAATTTGAGTGGTGTTTCCCTATTTTTTTCTTTTTAGATGTTTCCTACAGAAGGCTTAAGTGGAAGTTTTCGTTTTGCTTTGTTTTCAAGTTTCACTAAATTCTTAGAAGCTTCTGAATGGCTTAAAAGTATTTTTAGATTATGCTAAGAGTGGAGCCTAATTTTACACCAAAGAAGTTCTTAAAGCTTTCTAAAAAAATCTGATTTTTGTTAATAGAGTCACTTTGGGACTGAAGATTTTCTAAGATTCTTTGTAGTTTTAAAGAGTCGCAAGATCTACATCATAATCTAAAAGATCTTTATTTGCTTCTGAAATTTCATACACCCTGACCTTCCACACTTGACCTTATTCCAACTCTTTCCTGCAGCCTCTGTTATAACAAGCCACTAATTCCCAAGGAGTGACTTTCGTGAGCTTAGTGTCTACTGTAGTATTACTATGACTTCTAAAACCTCATTTTTATTTGTATCAAATCTACTTTTCCATCTATTTATTTTAGAAGACCTAATTTGCTTTTTGAAAGTATGATGTGGTGTCTAGTCTCAAAGATGAACTTCAACAGACCATGCTTTCCAGTTCTTACCCTGGGTAGCCCTCTCTTTCATGGATGGTGACCTGGTCTGTGACTTGCTTTAACCAAGAGGATGTGGCGAGAGTGGTGGGGAGCCCATTCCATTTTGAGGGTTTAAGAGGACTGGCAGGTCTGTTTCCTCTTCTTGGAACATTTGCTGTGGGGAGTTCTGGGCTGATATAAAAGTAAATTCACTACTCTGATGGAGAGACCACTCAGAGAAACCACATAAAGGGGCTCTGAGACTACAGGGGGAGGGGGTCAGGTCCAGCTGCTGCCTCATCCCGGTTGAACCTCCAAATGACTCTGGTCTAGCTGCCATCTGACTTTCACTATGGAAAGATCGCATGAGAGACCAGAGGAAGAACCACCCAGCTGAACCCCACAAGCCACAGAATAGAGGGACAATCAAAGGCCCTAAGTTTTGAGGCAGTTATGCAGCATAGTGAATAATATAGGACAAATCTGTTAACTGTAAGACTCCAAAAGAAAAGACAGTGAATTGGGTTCCTCCAAATAATTCATACAACTAACCTGAAGAACTTTTACAGGGATGCAAGCTTTCAGTGCACTCAGTTTCTAGGCTGGTGAATAGCATTTTTATTTTCAATCAAAAAACTCATCAAAAAGTGGGATTCTTTCTGTCCTGGTCTTCACCAGTGCTTGTGGTTTCTTCTCGCTTTTTCTCAACTCCTCTGAGTCAGAGCTAGAACTGTCCCAGAGAAGCTGGCCCCATGCCTCTTGTTCACGGAGCCACGTTTCCATTTTGCCAATTTTCTGGGGACAACAGTCATTCCTTGCTTGGTGTTCTCCCAAATCTTCATTCTGGGAATTTCCTACAAAAAATGTAAAGTTTAAGTATTTTTTTTCTCTTAACAGTAAATATATCACACACACACACACATATATAAACTCAAATATATAAATGAATTCAACTTTATATATATATATATATATATATATATATATATATACATATATAGCTCCGTAGCATTAAAATTTTTTCCTTGTTATTTTAAATTTTTAAAAATCTTCTGAAAGTCACAAGAACAACACTATACGTACCTATATATCCCAACTCACTGACAACGTTTTGTCACACTATTGCCTTCATTTTATACACGCATGCACACACGCATGGTTTTCAGCTGAGCTATTTGAGAATTAGTTGCAGTTACACTCCCCCCAATACATCACCACAAATCTAAGCGCTTTTCCTGCTTAACTACAATACAACTATTACACTTCAAAATTTAATGTTGATATATTACTATTTTCTAATATATGGTCCACATTCTAATATTCACGATTGTCCCAGTGATGCTCTTTGTAGCTGCTTTTTATTTGCCTATTTGTGTTTTATTTTTTTGATCCAGGATCCAATCTAGGATTACAAATTGCATAATCTTCCCTATCTCTTTTCTTTTTTCTCTTCTTTCTCTCCCTCCTCCCCACTCTTCCTTCTCTCTCTCTCCCTCATTCTCACTCTTGATCCCTCCCTTCTTCCTCCAACCCCCTCCATTCACTGTCTTCTTCTTTTTCCCTAACACTGATATTTTTAAAGAATCCAGACTGGACGCCTGGGTGGCTTAGTCAGTTAAGTGGTGACTTCGGCTCAGGGCATGATCTCAGGGGCCTGGGATCGAGTCCCATATCAGGTTCCCTACTTAATGGGTAGCCTGCTTCCCCCTTTCCCTCTGCCTGCTACTCCCCCTGCTTGTATTCTTTCTTTCTCTGTGTGTCAAATAAATAAAATCTTAAAATAATAATAATAATAATAATAATGATCCAGATCAATTGTTTTATAGAATGGCCCTAAATCTGGGTTTGTCTGTTTGTGATTAAGGTTAAGCATTTTTGGCAAGAGTATTGCACAGGTGGTGTTACCTAGTGCTATTTATTGAACAACTACTATGTGCTAGGTGCATGATACACACTTTTCCCGAACTTTACATCTGCTCTCACATATTAGAATTGCCTGCGAAGGTTTTTAGAAATGCAAATGCTTGGGCTACACCCCAGACTTATAGAACTAGGAAGTTCAAAGGATCATGCATGTTATTTTACTTTCCAGAAGAGATTTAATCGTTTATTTTTTGGCATAGGATCTTATGTCTGTAGCTTTTTATTCAAGCTGCACCCAGTGCCCTTTTAAAATGCACTTCAGGGAGCACATGTGTGGCTCAGTCAGTTACATGTCCAACTCTTGATTTCATGTCAGGTCATGATCTCGGGGTCATGAGATCAAGCCCCAGGTCTGGTTCCATGCTCAGCAAGGAGTCTGCTTAAGATTCTCTCTTTCTCTTCCTCTCTCTCTACCTCTCCTTGCCTGGCTCATGTTCTCTCTTTCTCCCCCACAAATAAATAAATAAATCTTAAAAAAAATAATAAAATGCACTTCAGAACAACAGGTGCCTTACTCAAGCAAGCCTGGACTTTAACAAAACAAAAGCAATGGCCACTTCTGAGCTAGGAAAATCATCCTGGGTCAAAACCCAGAATGTTCCCCCCATCCGGTTGAACCAGCCATAATATTTGGATGTCATCTTAAGGATAATTGTTTATTGAATCTTATGGCATATTTTATTTAACCCCTTGATAGCTGACATTGCATACTGTTACAGGAGAAAATCAAACATCTCAATGTGAGCATTTCTGCCTTGTGATTTATTAGTTTCCTTTCTGCCTCTGCGGGATTACCCTCTTCACCTTCTTGAATGTTATTATAATTATTGTTATTGTCCATGCACATAGTAGTGACCAAAAACCATAATTGATTCATGTCTGCAACCCCAATCTCTCTCCTGAGCTACAATACACTTTTTTTTTTTTTTTTTTTTTTGGTACAGCTGGACGTTTCCATTTTTACCTCCTGGCAACATGAGAGACTCACCTTTTCTTTCTCTTTCAAACCCGTGTTTTCTCCCAGTTACTCTAATTCAGCAAATTGCTCCAGCTTTGCCCCCTTGTCTGCCTAGTTCTTCAAGAGTAACCCAAGAAGCCTCCTGGTCTTCTTGCTCTCTCCACACACCCACATCCAGTCCATCACTGAGCTCTGCAAATCCTATCTCTTAAATATCTCACATCTGGCTCCTCTTCTGTCACCCTCTCTCCTGGTCCAAGCACCATCTCTCACATGCACTTCTGTTATGTCTGTACCACTTGTCTCCCCATGATCCCTTGCATTCTCCTCTCATCCATCTTTCACAGGGTAGACAGAGTGATGCTTAAAAATGTAAGCCTGATTGTGTGGTTCCCCTGACCTTTCAATGGTTTCCCATTGATCTTAAACTCAAGTTCAAAGTTCTTATTTGACACAACTTGCAAGACCCTGTGTGCCTCCGGAACCATCTCTGATCACTACTTGAATTTCTCTTTCCCACCCAGTGTCTAGAATCTGCCAGGTTCCTTCCCACTCAAGAGCTTTTGCATGTACTGTGACCATTAATAGTTCCAAATGTTCTAGCACCTTGATCCTCACACTTACATGGATCCCTATCCCCTTTGTCCAGCTACTTCCTGTGTCAGCCTAAATATCACTGCCTCATGGAAACCTTCCGACTCTCTCAGATGGTGAGCTCTCCCAGCTATACTGTCATCGAACTTCTCCTTGTTCATTGTATGTACCATTGCAAAGCCAAGAACCACATTTATGAATACATGCGTGAACGAGTGAGCCATCAGAGAATTTGGGGAGGCGAAAAGTATTGGTAACTGGGACTGGGAAAGACCAGGTGGTGTAATCATCTCTGCTTTGCAAACGAGCCAAGAACTACTAGAAGCATCATTCAGACTGGAAACAGCAATTTTCTGCTGACTACAGGCAGGAGCTTTGAAACAGAAAGAGAATATTTGTTGTTGGTGAGACCTAATGCAATATTAATAATAGCTTAAGTCCCACACCACTCTTGATGTTATGATAATGCAGGCCTAAAGTTAGTGCGTGAGACCAAGTTCACATGTTCAATTTTATCCTTGAGTATCTCTTAAATCATTCATAAAATATTATATACATAGTTCTGTATACATAGCATTAAAGTGTAAGAACTTCTCAGCTAGATGTCTTTTTACTTGTTGCATTTTTATAAAACCCTGCTTGATTCTCTGGGGTTGCTAGACTTCAGGAAAAACAAAAAGAAAAATAATTTTAAAAACCTAAATGGGTTTTGGGTGAGCAAAGGAGAATGTGTCCAACTTCAAAATGAATCTGGGAAGGGCGAAAAGCAACAGAGGCCAGTGGGGGGGAAATATGGAGTGATTTTAGGTAGTATAAGGATTCTCTAAAGCATTAAAAAATGTTTGATGGTTATGTATGTTTTAATACATAAATGTTTTAGCAAAATGTATCACCATTGCATCAAACTCAAGATTTCACAGTTATTTCATAGACAAGGTTAAATTTAACACACACACACACACACACACACACACACACACGGGGCACCTAGGTGGCTCAGTGGGTTAAGCCTCTACCTTCAGCTCGGGTCATGATCTCAGGGTCCTGGGATCGAGCCCCTCATTGGGCTCTCTGTTCAGTGGGGAGCCTGCTCCCCCCTCTCTCTCTGCCTGCCTCTCTTTATACTTGTGATCTCTCTGTCAAATAAATAAAATCTTTAAACACACACACACACACTCAAATCCTCAGGATACTTTAAAGAAAATACTAAGTAGTTAATGGTGCTGGTCACCTGATAAGACCAGAATTGTGAAGGTGACAATGTTTTGAAGGGGCCGCCTTCCCTTCAGTTATTTTCACTCTAAGTTATTTTCTTTAAAGTTATTTTCACTCTAAGACCTTAGTTCCATCCTTCTTCTATTGTCTGTATTTCCATGCATGGGTTTGGTGCTTTACATTTAAATGTGCTTTTATACATATTGGATTAATTTTTCCATAAACCCTACATGGTAGACAAGGCTTTACTCTATTTTACAGATGGGAAGCCTGAAGCTCAGAGAGGTTAAGAGGTTAAGTAACTAGAGTTTAGTTAAAATCTCTGTCTCTATACAGAAATAAAGCTGTCTAGACAAATATATAGCTAATGTTTATGGAGAGGCTACTGTGTACCAGGCACCGTTCTAGAAACAAAAAGAGGCCCCTGCTCCCATGGAGTTTACATTTAGAAATGTATTTCTTGGGGCTCAAAGGAAGAGCTTTGATTTCAAGTTCACTGCTTTTTCTATCCACTACCCTGGATTAGATCATGGCTTCTGGAAAAGGCAGGAGTCACATAGATGTGTTAAATCTCATGAAATAGTCCACCCGAAGAACAACGTTTGCTTTGTGTAAGTTAGGAACAAGTGAGCCATCCTCTAAGTTATAACTAATTTATTGCACAAGTTATATGTAATTATTATAGAATTATACAATTCATGTGTAATTCGTTATATAAATAGATACGAAATGTATTTAAAGTGTGTAAATGTAAGATATATGTAAAATTTCATTTTAAACAGGCAGCATTAAACAAAGACTGACCTTTATCTCATAAGAGACCTGTAACTCTCATCCCACCTTCCCAAAGAGGGAACAAGAATGGGCAAATACAGCATTCCATAAGGGGACGTGGGTACAGCAGAATCTTAATGACCGCAACTGGAGTAGCAGAAAGCTCCTGTAAATCTATGATCTTGACTTTGTTCTACTTTCAGGAGAAAGCAAAACGAACTAAAAGGAATGAAAGGAAAGATGCTACCTGGGAGTAAGCGCAAGGAGTCATCGATCGAGCACATGCCTATCATGGTGGTGAAATCTAGGCTGGGCGGAAGGACTGCCTGCTCTTGGCAGATAAGGTTAGGAGTCACTCCCCTCTACTGGCAGACTTTGTCAAGGCTGTCCTGGACAGAGCTCCAAGTCCCTGGATTCCTGATGAGGGTATAGAAGGGGGTGGGGACGGTGGAGCAGGCCTTTGCAGTCAGAAAGACCGGGCCTTGATTTCTGGCTCTGTCACATGACAGCCAGGAGTAACTCCTTCTGTTCCTGCTGTGTGAGGATTTAAGAACAACAATGTATGTTGTCTCATGGCAAGCAGTAGACAGACCTCAACCAGAGGGGTGCCTGGGCAGCTCAGCTGGTTAAGCATCCAGCTCTTGGTTTCAGCTCAGGTCACGATCTCAGGGTTGTGAGATCAAGCCCCACGTCTGGCCCCACACTCAGCACCGAGCCTGCTTGAGATTCTCCCTCTCCCTCCCCCCTCCTCCCACTCACGTGCTCTCTCCCACTAAAATAAATAAATAAATACATCTTTAAACCTTAACTAGAACAAAATGAAGCAGCTTTAAAAAGCCTCAGACATGCAGAGAAACTCTCTTTTCCTCGTGCCACCACCCTTCCCGGGCCCCTCCAGATCTGGGGCACCTTCCAAAGATTTTTACCCATGTTGGTTTTTCTTGGCTTGCCTTCAAGCAATGACTCTGGGTATCTAACTTCAGCTGAGACACGTTTTGGGGGGTTGTTTCGACAATATGTTCTAAATTGTAAAACCTGCTTATCTATGTGCCCACATAGCATATTTCATTCTGGCTCCGGGGAGTAAATAGGTTCAATAGATTCCCCAAGTAGATTTACATTTATTCAGCCTTTTTGTATTTAATTAAGCCTCCTGTTCCTCGGAGCAGGAGCGGTGTGTCTTTCAGCTGGCAGCGTGGCCTCTTAGAAGCTCAGTACCTCCAGAGACACGGCTGGGATTTCTGTGGATCTCTCCGTGGTCAGTCCTATTGACAAGGGATGTGGCTCACAGCACCGCCCACCACGTGCATGACCAATATTATGTATTCATAGGGTGGGTTTGCCCTGGGGGAAGACAGACAGGGCAAATGTAATGGGGCTTTAACTGGTGGGAGCACACAGCACAGAGGCTGTGAACAGGGCATCTGTCGGAAGTCCCTGAGCAGTCTGGCCTGGTTGGAGGCGACGTCAGGCACAGGAATGGCTGCAGAGACAGCCACAAAGGTGGGCCAAGAGTGGATCCTGAAGGCTCAGAGTACCAGGGTGAAGAGCTGATTTTTAAAATTTTTATTTACTTCTTAATTTTTAGAGCAGGGAGGGGTAAAGGGAGAGAGAGAGAGAGAGAGAAAAGCTAAAGCAACCTCTAACCCCGAGTGGAGCCCTCTGCGGGGCTCCACCTTACGACCGTGAGATCATGACCCGCGTGGAAACCCAGAGTCTGATGCTTAACCAACTGCACCACCCTGGGGCCCCCAGGGTGAGGAGTTTAGACTGTCCTCAGGCTGATGGAGGCTCGCTGAGGATTTTTATTTTTTTAGGATTTTATTTATTTATTTGAGAGAGAGGGAGAGAGAGAGAGCATGAGCCAGGGGAAGGGTAGGGGGAGAAACAGACTCCCTGCTGAGCAGGGAGCCTAACGTGGGGCTCCATTCCAAGACCCTGGGATCGTGACCTGAGCAGAAGGCAGACACTTAACTGACCGAGCCACCCAGGTGCCCCTCACTGAGGATTTTTTTTAAGCAAGAGAATGATATGGTCACATTGGCATTTTATAAGATTACTTGGCTCTTAGCACTGTGCTTCTGAAACGACTGTGTATGAGAGTCACCGGGCATCTTAATAAAATGTGTATCCTGATTCAGGAGGTCCAGAGTGCGGCCTGAAATCCTGCATTTCTAATAAACTCCCTGATGACGCAGATGCTGCTGGTCTGCGGCCAATACTTTCACGACCAAGTAGAGCCATGGTTCTTAAACTTAAGGGATATCAGAAGCACCTAAGGGGGTGTTAAACCTGGATGGCTGGCCTCTGTCCTTACATTTTCTGATTCCGTCACTCTGGCTGGTACCCATCCACTCTGCGGGTGATGCTGGTGCTGGTGGCCTGGGCTTGTACCGAGTGCCATCAGGACAGAGGGTTGGTGGAGGAAAGGGAAGATTTGAGGCAGGAACACAGGAGTTGGGAGGCGGGAGCAATAGCCCTGGTGTGACGTGATACCCTGTGGGTGGCATTGGGAATGCGGGAAAGCTAAGAAAGAGTTCAGTTCCCTGTGACATCCACAGGACTTTGGGACCATCCGGCTGCAAGGAGGGAGAGGAGGAGGGCTGGAAAGGTCCCAGGTCTCTGGCCTGAGTGGCCCTGAAAGTAGAGGGCTCACCCACTGAGCAGGAGCAAGTGGGTGGGCTTCAGTTTTCAGCGCTCCGAATGAGCCTCTGAGGGCTGCAGGGAAAAAGTGGGGTGGGGGAGGGTGTCCGCGGGTAGCAGACTGGCTGATACCAGTTCGCTATTTAATAGAAGTCCCCCTGCTTCATTCGCTTTAACCACAAGCTGAGAGGCTCTTTTGCCTCTTCTCTTCCTAGGGACGGAGCCAGGATGGCCATAATGCATGTGAAGCCCCGGAAACCACTAAAACGAGACCTCTTCTAACAGTGTTTGAGCGTCTGTCTTTTCCTTCCAGCCGCCCCAAATTGCATGACACGGTGGGATCCCTACTTTCCAGGAAGTACAATATCAGCAGAAACCCAAGGCTACTTGCTGTCCATCCACCACCTCTCCCCCAACCCCCACTCCTGACAGAAGTTTATTTGATGAAATTTTAAAAACACTTGAAATATTTTATTTTGCTAAAATAATTTACATGACTGACCTGGACTTCTTCTGTTTAAGGTTTCATCCGGCAACAAGGTTGGAAGGTCCCTGTCATCATTTCTTGGGACGCTTTGAAGGATTTTCTTGGCTTTATGGTCCCTCGGTTTTTGCTTATTACTTCTTGCCTCCCTGCGAAGACTTTTCTTCTGAAAATGATCAGCTGTCATGGATTAGTGTTCTCCCCCTGAGCTCCTGTCACCAGAATAGGTCACCAGACCAGCCACTTTGTAAGTCGTGTGCTTATGTGTACTCTGGTCCCCTAACCAGAACATAGTTTTCTTTTTCCTATTAGAGGGTATAGAAATTTCTCTATGCACAGTCTAGTTAGGAGAGAGTCTCAAAAAGGCATGGCTTGATTTAAGAGGAGGACCGTTGTAAAACATTTGTTGGTAGGCCACTGACTCTGGGATTGTAGAAGACAGTGATTTTAGGCTTAAATACGAGAGTGAGGAGTTTGGAATATGACAATTCCAGGAGACATTACTGTAAAGGGGTCTGTTATAAGAGCTGGTTCTTGTAGGATAACCCCACGGTGTGGATTATGGAGGATGCCTAGGTATCAAGATAAAGACCGACTCACCCCCCTTCTATTTTCCTGAACCAAGACAAGCGATCTAACCTCATTTTTCTGCTGGAACCAGAACGTCATGAGAGCAATTTGTGGTGGGTTGGGGGTGGGGGAGGTTGGCAGGTGGGGAGGAAGGAAAGAAAGAAAAAACAGAGAGACTTGGGACAAAGATTCATCCTTGAGACTCAAGACAAAGAAAAGGTTCAAAAGGCTCGGTGGCAGAAGGGATCTTCCCGATGCTTCCCAGCTCTAGTAGTTGAGGCTTTGGTGCCAATGACCAAATTTAAAATGCTAAGTAAAGCCTGGGGACGGATGCTAAGCCATTCCAGTGCGAGAGCAGTGATTATGTGGAGTAAATGTGGTAAATATGCCAGCCTTCTTCTCTCTTCTCATACTTACCTCTTGTCTGTTACGGTTCATTTCCAGCATTCGCATCTTATGTAAATATTGCCTCTTCCTGGGAGTGTACCCTGGAGTTTGTATCTTCTTTTCCAGTTCCTGCTGGGAAAGATGACACACTCGTTAGAATGGGGTAATTTATTACTGACTCTGCGATCCACAACATGTGATTATTCTTTCTTTTTCTTCTCCTTCTTTTTTTTTTTTTGGACCAAAGTGAGATCTTAATCAGCCATCAGTTATAATCCGTAGAGATCTCTTGTCAAAGAGATGTCAAAGGTAGATCATTGTAGTTCCCCACCGAGTCCTTTGTGTCGCTATCAGTGAGTGGAGATTCGCTGTGTGTATAATGCAGTTTTTAAGGTTCATGTAGGGTTTCGCAAACCTTAAGTGGAACTATGTTTCTGCATCTCATTTTGATGAGCTATCGCTTACCCTGTCAATAGATGCTCATTACTGTCTCCCCAGAAATGTGTTCTGGTTGGGTAAGATCGGCCTCTTTCTTCCTGCCTCTTCTGCCATTGTCTGGCTATGACATCAGCGGGGAGCCACAGAATAGCTAATGGAACCCATTTCTATAGCCTGGACCCCCATATACCAATATAAGCCCTGGTATATTAGGAAGTCAATTATTTGTGACTTTGGTGATCTCCCCCAGTGCATCACAAACCCCGAGGGGACAGTGAAGACAGTTATTAAGGGCAGCCAGGGGTGAAAACACCCTTGTTTGTTGCTTGCTGTGGATAGGTGAGGGAAGGGTATGGCAGTCAGACGTGCTCAGTGATACCCTTTTGCTGCCCTGGGGACAGGGACTGTGTTGGCAGTTGCGAGCCTCCTGAGGGGACCATCTCCACAGTGCTGCCAGCGTCACAAACCTGGCCTTGACATCTTTTACCAAATCATTCAGCTGTGCAGCAGCGCCTAGCTGACTGGCCCCAAAATGAATCAGGAGTGGAAAGCGCTGAAAATCTACTACCTCCCAGTTTTCATGTCTGCATGAGGGGCGTCTGCTCAGCAGAATATGACAAATGAATAAAAGGGAAAAGCTCTTCAGAAGACCTTTTCCAAGGATTCTTTTTTTGGTGAGGTTATGGTAAATAAGTTAGGAACACCTCATAGAAATGATTTGCCCTAAAAACTGAGAATGAAGAGAAAGGTTTCACCTGAGGAGAAGAATAAAAAGAAAGAGTTACACTAGATTTTTCATAAATTTGAACACTTCTAGAATTAGCAATGTCCAAGGAAAACTCATCTCTCTTACCTGCATCTCCCTGTTTTCACTAGGAAGTGGAGAAGGGCCCAGAGTTTACATCAGAGATGAGAGTATTTGCCAGTTGGAGGCAGGCCCAGGAGAGAACGTACAGCTTTGGGAGGTCCTAACTCTGAATGACCTCATAGTTAGATTTGTCTTTGAGGTCTTCTGTGCAAGGAGTATATGAAAAGGAGAGCCCACCTCCCCCCACTACCCACCCCCTCCAGCGAGGGCTACAGTTCACCTTTGCTTTGTGAGTTGTTCTGGCTTCATGCTGGCTCGGGAGCGTTTCAGAAGTAATTACTTGTGGCAGGTCAATGGGTTCAAGCCTCTAGAAGTCCAACATTTAGAGCATTCAGCATTCCTCATGCCATGAGATGATGAAACATAAAAGCCAGACATTAAACTATCTTAACGCTTTGCAAAAGCAGCAGTTATTCCTGAGAGCACATAGGGACAGCGATTTCAACAAGATTATGGTCATATCTATGCAAAAGACATTTTAAGTTATCTGGATTCTTTATTGTCCTATTGCTCTGCTGTCAGGGACTTCTTGATCTAAATACGTTAAGAATCCTTTTCTGTCAGCATCAAGGGACCAAGTCCAAAGCTATCGAACAACAAGGGTCTTAGAGCATTAGAGATGAAAGAAGCACCAAGAATTTGTTCTATTCATTTCTTAGTCACCCCACTGGACTCTTCCAGTTCTTAGGTGAGTGACCTGTATTTAAGATCTCCAGAGAAGCTGGAGATGACTTAAGAAGTAGGAGGAGAATGAGGAGTACACCAAGTGTGAGCACCACTCCCACCTTAGTTCAACGTTCAAGGCAAATGATGGTTCATTTTGAAATTAATTTTTATTGCAGTCTGATTGGTTGCATTATCAAGGGGTAGACCTGGAGGCCCACTTGGCTTTCAAGATGACCAGAGTAAAAAGAGAGTGGCAGGGGGCGGGGGGAGCAGGGAAATAGATGCTGAGCGAGCAGCACTCAAGGCAAGCATGACCTGTGCCTCCTGCTATTTCTCTGTAGAACACTTTCCTGGCCTCTGGGCCCGGACCCAAGCTGTTCCAGGGAAAACAACCTGCATTCCTTTCTCCTGTCACAGCCCAAACCTCGCCTGGCAAGGAAGAAAATGAGGGCAAAGGATTTGGAGACTGGGAGGAGAGACAAAGGGAAAGAACTCATCTTTAGGTTAGATGTGTGACTGTGCTAGACAATTTGCACTTGTGCTAGGAAGTAATTCCCTGTTCCATTCTCACCTTACGTATAGAAAGGAGGGGTTTTAACATGAGAACCATGCAAGGATGCAATGAGAGGTGATGAGGACTAGTAAGAGAGAGGTTTGTCTGGCTCTCTTCTCTGCTGGGAAAATGGGACCTGCTGGTATAAAGAGGTAGCTGCCGATCAGACCAGAACCTTTGGGGAATAGAGACCAAGGGGAAAGAGTTATCCAGGCACCTGTGAGAAGAAGAATTAGCAGTGACCGGAGTGGGTAATCAGGGTCTGAGGCGGGGACAAGGAAATGTTTGTGCTACTCCCTGGACTTGGTTCAGGATCTAGTTCTTTCTGGTGATGAGGCCCATGAACATTTACAGTTGCCCCTGTCTGTCACTCCCAGGGCCAAAATGTCATCTGGTTCAGTCCTCTCATGAACCCTGTGGGTAATTATGATGATTCCTCATTGTTGAGAGGTTAATAATTGTCCCAGTTTGCACAGATAGAAAATGGCAACTCTAGAATTCAAATTCAGGTTTATCCAGTTCTAAATACCATGCGCCTTCCTCTTCTGCTTGTTCCTAAACCTGGTTTATCATAAGAATCTCCTGGAATTACACACACACACACACACACACACACACCCAAAACCCTGGGTTATTCACTGGGGATTGTGATTCAACAGGTCTAGAATCTGTTCTGGGAATGAATATTCACATTACATATATATAAATAATAAACTTTAATTTTTAAGGAAGATCAGGTTCATTGCAAAACTGTAAAGTACAGAGAGTTCCCAGATACTCCCTGCCCCCACATGTGCCTAGCCTCCTCCACTATCAACATCCCTTACCAGAGCAGTACATCTGTTACAATGGATAAACCTACATTCACACATAATTATCACTGAAAGTCCATTGTTTAAATTAGGGTTCACTCTTGGTGTTGTACAGTCTATAGATTTGGACAAATGTATAATGACATGTATCAACCAATGTAGTATCCTACAGAATAGTTTCATTGCTCTAAAAATCCTTTGTGTTTTGTCCATTCATCCCTCTCTTCCTCCCCTTACCCTCTGGCAACAACTGATCTTTTTACTGTCTCTGTTGTTTTGTCTTCTCTGAAATGTCAGTATTTTTGGAATCATACAGTATATAGTCTTTTCAGATTGGCTTCTTTCAATTAATACACACTTAAATTTTCTCCAGATAGGTGCACCTGTGTGGTTCAGTTGGTTAAGTCTGACTCTTGATTTTGGCTCAGGTCATGATCTTAGGGTGATGAAATCGAGCCCCATGTTGGGCTCTATGCTCAGCATGGAGTCTGCTTCTCTGTCTCTCTCTTGGCCTCTCACTCCGCTCATTCTCCCCACCCCTTTCTAAAATAGGCAAATAAGTCTTTAAGCTTTCTCCACATATTTTCATAGCTTGGCAGTTAATTTCTTTTTTAGTGCTGAATAATATTCCATGATATGGATGTACCACAATATCTTCATCCATTCCTCTCCTAAGGACATTTGGTTATGCCCAAATTTTGGAAATTATGAATAAAGCTGCCACACTCATCCCTGTGCAGGTTTTGTGTGGACATCAATTTTCAATTCATTTGGGCAAATACTAAGGCTCACAACTGCTGGGTTGTATGGGAAGAGTATGTTTAGTTTTATAAGAAGTTCCTGCTGCTCCACATCCTTGCCAACATTTGGTGTTGTCAATGTTCTGGATTTTGGCTACTCTAACATGTGTATAGTGGTATTTTATTGTTGTTTTAATTTCCATTTCCCTGATGACATATGATGTTGAACATATTTTCATATGCTTACTAGCCCTCTTTGATCATCTCTACTTGCCTTCTTACTATCTTGAAATTACCTTCTGCAGAGCAAAAGGTTTTAATTTCAATGAGGTCCAGCTTCTCAGTTTGTTTTTTTGGAATGTATTTCCAGGGCATTCTGATGATTTTCTAAGTTGAGGTCCACTGGCTTCCATACTGCCTCAAGTGAATAAAGGAACTACATCAGAGTAGACCACAGAGTATTTATTTGTGGCGCATTATTAAAAATTTGAGTCTGAAGACGCCAGCTATTTAAATACTTTCAGCTACTTAAAATAATCTATCCATAAATTCTTAGCGTTGGATTTTTCTTTGAAAATATAAATATATGTTCTTCTATTTTCAGCCTCATTTTAATTAAACCTATAATTCTGATAAGGGTTAAAGAGTAGGTGTCTTTAAGAACCCACTCCAGGCAATTACTTTCTTCCTGGCCTTACAAAAGAACTGAAGAATCACACTATTGCACCACAGAGGGCACTAGATGGCAGCAATTAACATT
The DNA here is from genome assembly GCF_002288905.1 of Enhydra lutris kenyoni. Taxonomy (NCBI): domain Eukaryota; kingdom Metazoa; phylum Chordata; class Mammalia; order Carnivora; family Mustelidae; genus Enhydra; species Enhydra lutris. The sequence goes on from NW_019154088.1 coordinate 53,879,149, forward strand.
GCAAGTAGGATCCCTCCCAGAAGTACTTGCACTTGGCCTGAGAAGTACAGCAGAAAAAATGTTGGCTGCTTGGCTTCTCTAAACCAACCAACCAGTCAAATGAGATTGCCCCAGAATTCTGGATTCATATCAATGTTCCTTTTCCCAGCTTGGGATGCAAACTGCCTCCCTTCATCACCTTCAGAGAGAATACAAGGGAAGGAATGACTGGAGAACTGGTATGGTAGAATGACTTTTTTTTTTTTTTTTTTAAATCTCGTGTTATAAAAAGTGTATTATCTGTCTAAAGGTTTCTGGGTTATTTGGCTTCTCAAGTGAAACAAACAGGCCAATCAGTTGAAGTGTCAGCTGGGAAACTCCGAAGACTGGAGATGAGAACAAGCAGAAGTTACTGAGCTTCGTGATACACTAGCCTGAGACGGTTGCTTCTGTGTAGTAGCAGGAAGGGAAAGATGGGCAGGAGAAGCTCAAGGAAATTGTAAATTTTGATTGTCACCATGACTTAAGAATGTATGTCCTTTAAGGGTCTCAGAAGAAGGTAAAGGTGTCCAGGGCAGCCTTGAAGCAAGAAATCATGAGCCCAGGGAGGAATTTTTGATCAAGGCATTGCAATGAGTTCACATTTCAATAACTTTCTTTGCCCCAAACATCTAGCAGTGAAAAATAAAACATAAAGCCAAAAATGATATGGTTGGGCTCTAATACAAGATATATATCTCTATGGACCAGAAAACAAACAGAAATACATACTTAGAGGAAGCTGATTGATAAGGCATTTGGGGCTCCTGATGGCAGTGAGTTATTTCTAGAGGTTAAAAGGGACCTAAAAATGCTCCATGTAAGATGGCAAACTAGAGCCAGGATCACAGCTTGACATAAAGGGCTGAGCTGTTCTCTACCTTTTTACCCAGTACAAGAGAGCTGCATCAAAATGGAAGTTGGAAGATCTGTTTTACAAGCATTATCAGAATGTTGAATATTAAGAATATTAAGCAGCCATAAAAAAGGATGAGATCTTGCCATTTGCTCCAACATGGATAGACCTAGAGAGTATAGCATTAAGTGAAATAAGTCAGGCTGAGAAAGACAAAAACCATGATTTCACTCAAGATATTCAAAATAGGAAGGGAAACCCCTCTGATGTTATTTTGATGGTCAACATTGTCTTGCTTAGGCTACAGCCTCTAGTTAGTCAAACACTAAACTAGGTGTTGCTGTGACATTAAGTGATTAAAGTTCATAATCATTTAACTTTTATTTTTAAAGATTTTATTTATTTTGAGAGAGAGAGGGCACAAAAGCAGGGGGAGGGACAGAGACAGAGGGAGAGACAGAATCTCAAGCAGACTCCATGCTGAGCATGGAACCCAACACTGGGCTCGATCTCAGGACCCTAAAATTACTATCCAAGTTGAAATCAAGACTTGGACACTTAACTGACTGGGCCACCCAGGCCCCCCCCCCATAATCATTTGACTTTAAGTCAGGAAGATTATTTTAGATAATCTGGGTGGACCTGGTTTAATCAGTTGAAAGGTCTTAAGGGCAAAGCTGAGGCACCCTGAAGAATAGAAAATTCTACTTATGGATAGCAGCTTCAGCTGCAGTTGCAGCCTGACCTCCCTAATGGCCTGCCCTGTGGTTTCGGACTTGCCCTGTCAGTCTCCACAATCATGTAAGCCAATTCTTTGCAATATGATATATATATCATATTGCAAAGATATATATATCATATTGCAAAGAATACACACACACACACACACACACACACACACATATGTATATATAATCTCCTTCTACTGGTTTTGTTTCTCTGGTTGAACACTGACTAATATAGGTACCTAGAAACGAAACTTAAAAAAACCTACACAAAACCCCTGTGGAGAAATTATGAAATGTTATTAAAAGATCTAAAAGAAAATCGGAGTAAACGGAGATTTATGCAAAGTGTGTGGTTTAGAAGACTCAGTATTATAAATGTGGTGAATTTTCCCCCAATTAATCAATGAATGCATTTCAGTCAAAACGTTTGCAAGGTTTTTAATGGACTTGATAAAAAGACTCAAACTTCACATGGAAGAGCAAAGCACCATAAATAACAAAGATAATTCTGAAAAAGAAAAATAAAACGACTTGCTGTATTAGATATTAAAACTTAAAGATACATAATTAAGGCAGTGCGGAATTCCTATGGACATACACAAATAAACCAATGCAACAGAAGAGAGAACCTGAAAACAGACTGAGGAAGCTCTGGAAACTGAATATAGGACAGAAGTATCTTTTTAAATCAATGGTCAAAGAAGGATGACTCCACAAAGAGTGTTGGGACAATAGGTTATTCAAATGAAAAAAAGTAAAATTAAATTCCAAATTCACATCTGCACACAAATTAATTTCAGACAGATTAAGACCTAAATGTGAAAAGGCAAATATTATAAATTTCAGAAAGAAATAAACAAGAGGAGCACCTGGGTGGCTCAATTGGTTAAGCATCTGCTTTCAGCTCAGGTCACGGTCCCTGGGGGTCCTCGGATCAAGCCCTGAGGCAGGCTCCCTGCTCAGTGGGGAGTCTGCTTCTCCCTCAACCCCTCTCCTTGCTTGTGCTAGCTCTCTCTTACTCACTCTCTCAAATAAATAAATAAAATATTTTAAAAAAAGAAATAAAGAAGGATATCTTTATGACCTTGGGGAAAATAAAAATTTCTCAGACAATATACAAGAAATACAAAACATAAACACTAAGATTGAGAAATTTGACATTTGAAGTGGAAATCTTTGTGTCTACACACAGATAGGCAAAATGAAAAGCCAAGCCATAGATGGAGAAAAGATATTTGCAACACATGTAACTAACAAAGGGCTAGATCTAAGACATATAAAGCACTCTCACAAATCACAAAGAAACAAATAATTGAAAATGGGCAAAGAGTTAGAAAAGACAAGGAAAGGGAAACGTTTGTGACAAATTATATAATACTGAAAACAGCACAATGAAAATGTCCAGGTGGGAACAGCCCTCCTTATCTCTCACCAGCAGGGTTTATACTCATCTTTGCCCCTTTGTATTCACTCATTTGATATTTATTCAACTCATATTTATTGACCACCTATTACATGCCAGATACTGTTCTAGACACTTAGATACACTAATGAAGACAAGCGACAAAAATCTCTGCCTGTGTGAAAGATAATATCCTAATACTGGCTGGGAGGTGATGAACAAAATACACAATGAACATATTAGAAGTGAATTGTTTGGTGTGTTAGAAGTCAATGCTCTGAGGAAAAGAAAGGATAATGGTGGCTGATGGGAACCAGGAGTGCCAGGTTAAGAGTAAGTGACAACTGTCACGAGGTTATCATGAGAAGCCTGTTGAACGGTGAGATTTAAGCAAATCTTGGGAGATGAAGGAGGAAGTCATCCTAGGAAGTCACATTACATGGGGCCTTATGGGGGGTGTGTGGTTGACCATCTCCACCTTAAGTGGGACCGGAGATGGTTGGATGAGAAGGTGAATCAGGCCAGGAGGGACAGTTGAGATCAACTTTTCAACAGGAGATGAGCACATTGGGTTCAGAGTTCCCTGGCAGAGGCTCTTAGAATTCAGCAGTTGGAGTTGGAGTTGGAGAACTTTAGTTCATGACCCGCTCTTTACTTGAGAAGTAGATGTTTAGGAAGTGGAGAGTGCCAAACGTGCAACTCAAATTATTTAGGATGCAATTAGATTTGGTTTAATAATTAAAAATACTTTTAGAATTTTCTTTGGCAGAGATTAGGCTATTAATTAGCATGTCATGGGAACCCAGCATTTATTATTCTCTCAAAAACCCATTTGTGGTGGAAAATGTGCTGAGCCTCATTTGTGAAGATAATTATAGCTGATATCTTTGGGAGTGTCTGCCAAGTTCCCAGTGATTTCCCTCTTCTCTGGGAGCTGCTTCCAGAATTTATTGGGGCGGGGGAGGGGGGCATCTCTGCCCACACTTCTACTGTGTGAGCATCTCCTCTGGTCATAGCTTATTGGAACAGAACTGGAATCACGAGCAAAGCTGAGCCAATAAGATCTTTTCTCCCAGGAATTTCGAATTGGAGCCAAAAGAGCCAGGCTGATCTGTCTGTTTGATTCCTGAATGCAAATTCAGGAATTGAGGGTGGCCATATTTCACCAAGTGGTCTTGAGGAGCAGAGAAAGTCGATTCACAGGAAGAATAAAGCATATGCACAGAGAATAGCTCAGGGGAGACACAGAGGGAGTTAGTTGTGCCTTTCAGGTTCTCAGGCAAAGCTGTTACCTGAAGTCCAACTGCCTCCCAGCTCTTGGGTTCAACAAACACTCCTGTAACTCATGACATTGGCAGCTAGCCAATCAGACTTACAATTCAGGGATGCTATAGGTCTGCGATAGCAGGGAGAATGCATTTTGATTTTTATTCCCACCATGGATAATGGGGCTCGTGGTCGTTCATTCACCATTCATTCATAAGCCTTTTTGAGGCTGCAATTAAGTGTTAGTGGCTGAAGATATAAGAGAGAGTAAGACACAGTCTTTGCACTCAAATAATTCATTTGCCTTGGTTTTTAAGGTGGTTGGTTAGAATACAGTCTTTGGTTTTGAAACACCAAAGTTCTCCTTTTGAGCTTGAAATGATTTGAGAATCAAAGCCTAACTTTAGTTGCTTTTAACTTTAGATGGATATAAAAAGTACTTTGTGAACCTCAGACTGCTACACAAATCCTTTTCACTGGTTATAGTAATATCTCCTACTTGAGTTATTCAGTTGCTGACCCAGGAACACATATTAAGCACACTCCTTTGAAGAGGTACATCTGATTTAGGAATAAAACATAAGTTTTAAAATTGTCCAGTGTAGCTAGAGATTTCGCTCAAAGGTTTTAAAATTATGTATCAATTTGATATAATTATCCTTTATTTTTTATTTAAGTCAAAATGTTTTGAGGTTTCCAATATTTTGGGAAAAATGCTTTTTTTGTGAACAAATTATATAATCACTTCCAACAATGACTGTGAGCTTCTGGAGAAGACAGGTAAATAAAAACCAACTGAAACAGAAATAATCTCCAACAAATGAGCTCATATACCTCTGGGATTTGTCCAGATGTCTGGGTGAATTGTGTAGCAGTTGGGATTTGGTTCTAATTCCTTTTTCTTTTTCTTTTCCCCCCAATTCCTTTTTTCAGATGTCATTGATAGATCCTGCTCACAGGAGAGCCCAGACAACCCCTTCTCTTAGCTGATGCCCATGTTCAAGGATCCACTCAGATCTCTTTCCCCTTCTAGGATGAGTGTTCTTAGAATTTATAACTCCCTAGAGGGAATTCATTAAGTATTTATTAAGGTGAATGCATTTAAAGTTCTTGCTTTTCTGCCTTGGAATCCTATGTCCTCAACTGCAACAACCAGTTAACATTTAGAACAATGGAAGGTTATAATGGGATAGAAGGTCTGTAGAAGCTTTTTTCTCCTAGAGGTGTAGGAAGGTTAAATGATTGACATTGATCAAGTTGTGCAGAGTGTATCTGACTTGAAGTAGGTGCTCATTAAATAGTCCTAGCTATTATGATTGTTATTATTGTTCGTTGCAAGTGACTCCTCCATAGTCCTCTAGCTCATCAGTGCAAAATGCAGGTCTTTTGAATCCCATGATGCCTGTGTCTTTGATACTATGTTTCCTTCTGTTGGTGGTGGTCTTAAAAATGAAATCATTACAAAAGGAAATCCTAAAGAAGGTCTTTGCAACTGACAACATTCTCTTTATGACAACATTCTTATTCTTATTAACTTCGTCATTTTCAATATCCCTCCTTTATGATTAGAGTTAAAAAGGGATGTTACCATGAAATCCAAGAAATTCTTTATGAATCCTTTTTTTTTTAAGTTTTTTTGTTGTTGTTTTTTTTAAAGATATTTATTTATTTATTTGACAGACAGATCACAGGTAGGTAGAGAGGCAGGCAGAGAGAGAGAGGAGGAAGCAGGCTCCCCACTGAGCAGACAGCCGGATGTGGGGCTTGATCCCAGGACCCTGGGATCATGACCTGAGCCGAAGGCAGAGGCTTTAACTCACTGAGCCACCCAGGTGCCCCATGAATCCTTTTAAATTCATCTTACTTGAAGTCTTCGGGGTGGATGCCTTTTAATAATACTTGTTTCTCCGTGTTCCAGTGGAATGTCAAAATACATGGCCCTGGGTACTTGAAGGATTGGGAGAGAAATAAAAACAAACCATAAACAAATTGGCTATTAAATTAGGCTAATCATTAGACTTTGTTAATACAGTTTGGTACATTTTTAGTTATATATGTCCAACCTATATGTTGAATGTGGAGATGAAACACATAGGCAGAGGTCCTAAATGAATGATAAAATACTAGCCTAGACCCAGGATTTAATTTCTGCTTTCCTCATTTCTTCTCTGGAATTATATTAGATGGAATTCATATTGGACTTATATTATAAGGGATTGGAGAAATCAACAATGTATTGACTACAAATATTGTTCAAACACAGAAGTTGGTCTGGAAAATGGGAACTTTTTCGTTTGTCTTAATTTCATGAAATCTCTCCAAAATTAATTTGGGAAATCAGAAAAAATATACTTTTAAGAATTGAAAATAAGTTTTCTTTTCACATGAAATGGATGGTAGATAGATAGGTGGGTAGATATTAGATACAGAGATGATTTTAAAAAATGGAGCATGAGTTTGTGATAGGAGTATGCAGTGTTTAGCATTGTATGTTCCCAATTAAATAGTTCTCCCAACTAGGGAAAGAAATGCTCACAAGTTGCCCTATAATACAACATATCAATATTCTTTCCTGATGAAGTGAGCCTGCACTACAGAACTAAGCCTTGTTAGGAAACAGAGCTAGGACTGAAGAGGTCCATTATGGGTTTTATTTTTTAGCTTGATTACCCTGGAGCATTAGGACAGCTACCATCATCAACGCGGCAGGAAGAAAGTTTTGTGTTTTCCTTGTAGTAATCAGAAGCATTCTAATTTCTAGGTTGTTGCACAGACTATTCTACAATTTCACTTTGCATTCTAAATGGAAAACTCCCTGCGTAATTATGTGTTTCTATCCTTACAGCCATTTGAATAACCACCTTAAAAACTTCACCACATTGATTTTTTTCTTTCAAAAGATGCTGGCATATTGAACAAGACAGAAACAACAGTAATGACAACAAAAACAATTTTTGATTAAAAAATGTAAGTATTTCTGGCAACATTTTTTCAGCAGCCTGGCTATTCCTTATTTTTATATTATGACTTGAGTAATAACACTTCATTATTTAATTTGATTCATCGCAAATGGTAGATAGAGGCTGTGTCAGGCAGTTATATTTTTACCCTTGATTTATAGATGAAGGAAGTTGATGCAGTAATTTTCCCAAACTCATACAATTTGGCATTTGGTAGAGCTGAGTCAGAATATGGGTTTCTTAAAATTAGCGATCAGAACTTCCACCATCCCTTTGTTATTTTTTTTTTTTTTTTTTTAAGAGAGAGTGAGAGAGAGAATGAGAGGAGAGAAGGTCAGAGGGAGAAGCAGACTTCCCATGGAGCTGGGAGCCCAATGCAGGACTCGATCCTGGGACTCCGGGATCATGACCTGAGCTGAAGGCAGTTGCTTAACCAACTGAGCCACCCAGGCAGCCCCCCTTTGTTATTTTTAATGTGATTTTGTCTAAATAATAATATTTTGAAAATATTTTCAAAATAAGAATATTTTCAGGTGGGACTCTAAGGCATTAGAATCAGTTTTCAATCAGTTTTCACTATTCAGTTACCAGAATCTTAAAACTCTGGATGCATGGTTTGGATTAAAAAAATAATAATAATAAAGGAACTCTTCAATGAATGTGGGGAAAAATTCCCATTCACGTGCTTAGGAAGTTGGAGACATAAAAATAGGCCATATACCAGTCAAAGGTTGTTCATTCTACAGAAAGAGCTATGAGAATCAGTCTGGGTGAGATCCACCAGATACAGAAAGAGGATATAAGGCTTTCTGGACAAGTTGACCAGTAATGGGAACTTGTTTGTGTTATTGATCCAGAATATAAAGAATAAAATTATATAGATATATACATATGCATGCATTATATACTTATATTTCTCTTCCCAAGTTAGAATCACTGTTTAATTATCCTTGTGGTTGACATAAAAATTTTACATGTCTTATAAAATATCCTGGGATAATTTATAGCCACTTCAGGCTCAGAGTTTCCAAACATCATGGGGGAAAATTCTCCTCATTCGGCAGATGACAGAACTTAGTTCAGATTCTGCATGAAGAATGTGGGTTTGGGGAGGGGGTGACTCATTCTCTCATCTGTACTGCAATAAATCAATTCTGTTTGGGGTGGTTTCCAAATTCACATTAGGATGAATTCACTCCTAAAGTGTTGCTTTCAAAACAACAAAGCCTGATGCACTCAATGGTACTGGAGAGAATGATTTAAATTTAGAATCCAACTGAAACATATGATTGTCATAATTTATCACATCTTATCTATATAATTTTAATCGTCTGGCAAAGCTAGGTATAAACATTGAAAGCACTGTAAACTAAGCTGAAACAGAATGATTTTTTCCTTCTCATGTCGAATGGTAAAAAGCCTTCGGTGAGCAGTTTACACACCAGTTCCAGGGCACCCAGAGTACTCGACAAACACGCACCCTCAAGCTGAAAGACGTCCCCTTACATTTCAGCAATTTTGGAAACTTCCTGGTACGACTGTGAGGACAGACAGTCAAGTGTTTCTGCACATAGCTTCCGTTGGCCCAAACCCACACACCTCATGGTGGGTGCCACACGTACCTGCGGAGTATCTTCCACACCAGGTCTCCCGAAGAGGCGGCAGCTGCCCTTCCAGAGCTTTCTTCGGGTCCTGCAGCCTTGCGAACAGGTACGAACTCTTTTCTTCCAGATTCTGATTGAGCGCCAAGTCCATGGGGCTGGCAGAGGGAGCCTCTCCCTCTTTGTCTTGCAAGGGAGCTACTTTGGTCACCCGAGGGTGAGCCTTAGAGTGGCTCAGACCCATTTCACGCTAATAACATTCAAAGCACAACCATGAGGGAAGTGTTTTGGGGCCTTGAACTGAACTCGTCCTCATTAAGGTACGTCAGAATTTTACCTCAGCAACTCGGAGCACTTTATGGCATCTTTCTAGCTTTCTTTCACAGCACAGTAAACCCTCTGGCCAGTGCCTGGGAGGATGGTTTCCATGGAGATGTCCCTTCAACTCCTCTGCCATTTCAGACCCAAAGAATCCAGTTAAACATTGACTCGGTTATGCTACTTTCTGAAAAACTCAGGGGTAGGAACGAAGCCACTGTTGATCATTAAACAAATCTCTAACACCAGGAAGGCCATTAACAGGGATGGAGAGCGGAGGTTTAACGAAGCCTTAAACTTGACTCTTTGATTGCACATGCCCTTCAATGCCATCGTTGAGAGCTACCCACTGATAATAGCTAAATCACTGTTAGAGGCAAAGGGATGCATGCTAATCATCGTTTGTGAATCTTTCATTTTAATTGAAGAATTTCTGTTCCGAATAGGATCAGTAACAGCGGAGTGGCTAAAATAATCTTATTTTTCTTTCAATACCTTGAATTGCCTTTGAAGGGATTAATACATTACAGGAGGGCATGGAGACAGTACAATTTCTTTCCCGGAGAAAAGGGGGGTAACTTTTTCTTCTTTTTTGATGTATAGTTAAGATACAATTTTGTATTAAATTTAGGTGTACAACATAGTGATTTCGACGATTCTGTACATTACACTATTCTCACCACGGTAAGCATAATTATCATCTGTCACCATACAAGGTTACTAGAATGTTATCGGCTATAATCCCTATGCTGTACTTTTCATTCCCGTGACTTATTGATTTTTCTGTCTGAAAGTTTGTACCTCTTCCTCCCCTTGGCCTATTTCACTCATTCTCCCAACCCTCTTTCCTTCAGGAAGCTTAGGCAAGTTTGTTCTCTGTTTTATGATTCTGTTTTTGTTTTTTGTTTGTTTATTTGTTCTGTTTTTTAGATTCTGCATATAAGTGAAATCATATGATATTTGTCTTTCTCTGTCTGACTTAATTCTCTTAGCCCAATATGCTCCAGCTTCATGCACGTTGTTGCAAATGGCAAGGTCTGATCCTTTGTTTTCTTTTTTTAATTTTAATTTTTTTGTGTGATCTGATTCTTTTTTATGATTACTATTCCATTGTGTGTGTCTGTGCATGTGTATACCTCCTTTATCCAACCATCTATTGATAGACACTTGGGGGCTGCTTCCAAATCTTGGCTATTGTAAATGCTGCTGCAATAAACATAGGGGTGCGTATATCTTTTCGAATTAGTGTTTTCTCTTTCTTTGAATAAATACCCAGGGGACAAACTTCTTGAATAGATGGTTCAAATAAACCTTGAGTTTTCAAAGGTAGCTTATTAACAGTGCTTTAAAAATAGACAAAAAAGACTGGAAGAAAAGGTGTTGAAATGTTAAGCAGTGATTTTTGAATGGGATTCTGGGTGATTCTTATTTTATTTTTCATACTTAGAAACAAAACTCGCTTTCAAGTGTTAATTGCTCATGATCACATATTACTTATGTTTTCCTCATTTCCCTATTGAGAAGTTCATAGAAATATATTTTTTTTATTTTTGCCAAATCTGCTAAAGAAGCTGATGTGGATTTAGAAAGTCTCGCTAGCCAACAGACTTCATCTCAGAAGATATCTGAGTTTAATTTTTTCCTACTTACTCCCTTCGCATTTTACACACAATTTTCTCTGTGGCAGAGGCTTGTAAGAAAGACTCACATATTAACAGTATCTGCAAACAAAATTACCTCTGGCAACTAGAGACTAGTTTAATTATAAACATTAAAATCCTTGAACAAGATCTTTTATTTCTGTATACAATCAGTTTAAGTATTTCTGAGGGCAGAGGAAGTATTGCAAACAACTGGATAACTAGAAATTATGCTGGAAATGGTGGACTTATGGATGTGGACCAGTGAGAAGGATTTTTGCTCTCAATTTTAGCTTTTTTATTATTTAATTTCAAGAGTCTGTATCTGTGGAAAATATGAGCTTTGTGGGGGGGAGTTGGCTACTTGTTGAGGAAATGATCAAAGCAGTGGATTTATACTGTGTTTTGTTTCTCTTTTTATTATGAGCCCCTACTAAGCTTTATAATTTGCATAGATTACTTGACCATTCCATGCCTCAATTTCCTCATCTGTAAAATGGGATTAATAATCATACTTCATGAGGAATGAATCAGTTGATTCCATGTACAGCTCTATGAATAATACCTAATATATGCTAAGCTCTCAGTAAATATTAGCCAGTATTCTCCTTCTCCCAAGAAAGTAGTGCATGTAATAGGAGAGTCCTTATTACCTATTGGTCAGAATCCATTAAAATAGACATATTCCTGTTGAAAGAAGTTTACATTAAAGTAGACATATTTCTGCCTAAGCAGTTTACACCTAAGTATAAAAAAGACCAATGAGGAAAGGGTACATTAGCTGGGTTTATTCAATGGAGAAGACAGTTGTTGTTTAAGAACTATCATATAGGGTGGCTGGGTGGCTCAGTCGGTTGGGCGTTTGCCTCCTGGGATCGAGTCCCGCATTAGGATCCCTGCTCAGTGGAGAGCCTGCTTCTCCTGCTCCCCCTGCTTGTGTGCTCCTCTCTCCATCAAATAAATAAAATATCATTTAAAAAAAGAGACAGAGAGAGAGAACTACCCTTTAAAAGGTGTTCATGTGCTGAGAGGATTTTTATAAGGAGGGTGACGAAAAATAATTTCAATTTCATTAACAAAGTAACAGGAAAATTTAATCTCAGCAATAGCGTTACATGTAAGATGTGATTTCTTAACCATAAGACCTGGAAAACATTAAAAAGTTCTCACTCACCAAAACCTGGACTCCCCAGACCATCAATGATGCATGTAACAGTCCCTCCCCAGTTCAGGCATGGTTATGCTCATGCATTACTGTGTGGAAAGGGGATAAGACATGATGCTATCTGTAACGGTCTGAATTTGCGAATATGAAATGAGAATATAAGTTTACCAATCTCTTAAGTCAGAGAAAGGATTAAACTTTTCTAATGCTTAGAGAGCCCAGAGAAAACTTGACTAGGACAGTGGGCCCAGAGAGAAGAGGAGGTGGTGAGGTCCCAGAGGCAACAGAGTGAAGCAGGGCCCAGTAGCCAAGTGTGCTATTCCGGCAAGCAAGGGATTAGAGTCCCCAGATTGAAGCAGCTCCAAGGGCATCTGGACAATGGAGCTCCCAGGCAATATCCTCACACCAGCTCAGAAAGCATGGACCTTTTTTTGAACACCTTCCTTCAAGACACTCCTTTTTTCAAGACCCAGAGTAAGCCAAGAGCCTACGGACCTTACTCTTACTCAACCTTCCTCTTCAGTCTTTAGAGCCAAAGGAAAGTAGGAGGTTAAGCTTCAAAGCTGCTTTTCACAGCCAGAAATCTCTGCTTTTGTTCTTGGTCCATACCTAACTGGCATCATGTAAAACTTGAGGAATCTTTTTTTTTTCTTTGCTTGTGTTTTTATTTATATTTCAGCCTTGTAAAGTATTATAAAACATTTGCCCAACCTAAGAAAGTATGAAATATAAGTATTGCTACATTGGGGTAGGACTGTAAGGCCCAAGGACAGGTGTTAAGTCTTCCTTCACTAACATCATCAGAAAGATAACCTCTAACATTTCAATATCTGTTCTTTTACAAACCACTTAATACTTGAAGTATTTTCATCTGTATCTCCTTTAATATCTTCAATTTAGGTGTTTTGTTTTGTTTTGTTTTGTTTTAATTTTTTAAATTTATTTTCAACGTAACAGTATTCATTGTTTTTGCACCACACCCAGTGCTCCATGCAATCCGTGCCCTCTCCAATATCCACCACCTGGTTCCCCCAACCTCCCACCCCCCGCCCCTTCAAAACCCTCAGATTGTTTTTCAGAGTCCATAGTCTCTCATGGTTTACCTCCCCTTCCAATTTCCCTCAACTCCCTTCTCCTCTCCATCTCCCCTTCCTCCATGCTATTTGTTATGCTCCACAAATAAGTGAAACCATATGATAATTGACTCTCTCTGTTTGACTTATTTCACTCAGCATAATCTCTTCCAGTCCCGTCCATGTTGCTACAAAAGTTGGGTATTCATTCTTTCTGATGGAGGCATAATACTCCATAGTGTATATGGACCACATCTTCCTTATCCATTCGTCCGTTGAAGGGCATCTTGGTTCTTTCCACAGTTTGGCGACCATGGCCATTGCTGCTATAAACATTGGGGTACAGATGGCCCTTCTTTTCACTACATCTGTATCATTGGGGTAAATACCCAGTAGTGCAATTGCAGGGTCATAGGGAAGCTCTATTTTTAATTTCTTGAGGAATCTCCACACTGTTCTCCAAAGTGGCTGCACCAACAGTGTAAGAGGGTTCCCCTTTCTCCACATCCCCTCCAACACATGTTGTTTCCTGTCTTGCTAATTTTGGCCATTCTAAGTGGTGTAAGGTGGTATCTCAATGTGGTTTTAATTTGAATCTCCCTGATGGCTAGTGATGATGAACAAGACAGCATGGTACTGGCATAAAAACAGACACATAGACCAGTGGAACAGAGTAGAGAACCCAGATATGGACCCTCAACTCTATGGTCAAATAATCTTTGACAAAGCAGGAAAAAATATACAGTGGTAAAAAGTCTCTTCAATAAATGGTGCTGGGAAAACTGGACAGCTATATGTAGAAGAATGAAACTCGACCATTCTCTTACACTGTACACAAAAATAAACTCAAAATGGATAAAAGACCTCAACGTGAGAGAGGAATCCATCAGAATCCTAGAGGAGAACATAGGCAGTAACCTCTTCGATATCAGCCACAGCAACTTCTTTCAAGGATATGTCTCCAAAGGCAAAGGAAACAAAAACGAAAATGAACTTTTGGGACTTCATCAAAATCAAAAGCTTCTGCACAGCAAAGGAAACAGTCAACAAAACAAAGAGGCAACCCACGGAATGGGAGAAGATATTTGCAAATGACAGTACAGAAAAAAGGTTGATATCCAGGATCTATAAAGAACTCCTCAAACTCAACACACACAAAACAGACAATCATATAAAAAAATGGGCAGAAGATATGAACAGACACTTCTCCAATGAAGACATACAAATGGCTATCAGACACATGAAAAAACTTGAGGAATCTTGTGTAGGGGATTTAAATTCTACAGAAACTCAATACACATTCCTCATTCCTCGGGATACATGGATTTTCCTGCTCTCTAACAGTAGAACGTTTTACATTTGAATGACAGAAGGCTTTATGTAGGAGTTTGGTATCTGAGGTGGGTGAGGTGAACTCTACACGTCCTTATGACTTTCAGAGCTGGCAAGACAACAGCAATGGTTTTTCTGGTGTGAAAACTTTCCTACCTTTGTCTATAGGATTGTGGTTTACAAACTCTCGTCTTAGTTTTGATGGACTTCCCAGGGTCAGCCCCACTCTCTCGGCCCTCCACCTTGGTTAAGATGATGCTTGGAGAGAAGGGGCAAAGAAAGGCAGATTTTCTGCAGGTAGCTCAGCAGATACTATGTGATCAACAGGAATGCTGACTGAAGTAGCAGTGGGGTTTTAAAAAGCGACAAAGAGAAAACTATTCAACTGCTCAATGACTGTGAATGTTAATGAATCATACATTCCAAAATTTAAACAGCCTAATATTGGACAAATGAGTTCCTTAATGGGCTATGGATATATACATTTGGATGTTTTATATTAAGCAGGTGATGAATGGTATGGTGATTCTCCTTAAGAGAGGATGGCAGAGGTTTGGAGTCAAGTGGGTTAAAACTGCCTTTTGATCGTTGAGCGTACAGTTTGCTTAGAAAGGCTTCAAACAGGATTGAAAACAACTTATATACAAATACCCCTTAGGGCTGAATTTAATTTCACACATGGGTTAATTACTATGTATTGGCTATTCAGTAAGTGAGGTTTAAATCTTAAATGTTTAAAGGATTCCTAAATTACGCTTCTAATAATGTTACAGCCTTTTCTGCAATTGATCTGTAATGGATAAGCAATCATTGGGGTCTGTTCAGCAATGTGAATTATGTGCTTGGATGCCAGCTAAGCAGAGTTGATGTATGACCCAAACCTTAATTTTCCTACCAGCGATTACTTCCCACTATATTTATCTATACATGGAGTGTGAGGTAACAGTACAATCAGACCTACTTGGTAGGAAAATGCTGAAGCAAAACAAATGAAAAAAGGTAAATTGAAGCTTTTTTTTTTTTTCATAAACTGTTAAGTGAGGTCAGTTGAATCAAATTTATATCTTTATCCAAATCTGCAAGTGCATCATTGAATTAAGTGTTAAAACCAGACCATCACAGAACGCTACTCTGATAACAGCCAGTGCATACATGAGTTTCTTAAAATGGATTGTTACCACGACTTCACTTAAGCTCAAGGAGTTTTTATATGTTTCATCTCTCATTGGGAGAACATCAACCTTTGGTTATAATAAACCTTTTAAAGACACCTTTAGGAAATCTGCCTTCTCTCTTCCCTCCCTCCCTTCTTTCCTTTCCTAAAATAAGTTTACACTTTAACTATTGTCCATAGATGTTTGTATCAAGAATTTACACTGAAATTTACTCTTTAATATATGGTCTCTGGTCTAAACAGTCACTCAGAATAGGCCTAAATTGCAGAACATGTATTTTCTTCCCCCTAAGGCAAAACACTTCCTCTTACTAATGACTACTAAAAACAAATTTTAGAGTCTTTCCCCCCACCCCCAGAAATTTAAATTGTGGACCCAGAAGTGAAAATGTGAGTTCCAGGTGGCTCAATCAGTTAGGTGTCTGTCGGTGAGTTCCAGGTGGCTCAGTCGGTTTGGCTCAGGTTGTGACCTCGGAGTCCCAGAAGGAGTCCCACATCAGGGTCCCAGCTCAGCGAGGAGTCTGCTTCTCCCTCTGACCCCCTGCCTCTCATGCTTTCTCTCTCTCTCTCTCACATAAATAAATAAAACCTTTAAAAAAAAAAAGAAAATGTGAGCTTCTGGCCTTCAAGAAGGCATAAAAACAGGGGGGAGAGGTATGTGACAAAGCCAGGTGTTCCAAAGTTCAGGGTGGATCAGAGTGGCCCAGAATGCCGCTTCCGCTGGTGGCTGGTGTCACCGAACTAAATGCTAGCCTGGCCAGGGCTAGTGTCTGTGTCCAGAAACCTCTGTTGTCAGTGATGTGTTGTAAAATGCATCTGTTCTGCATTCTGCACAGATCAAGGATGTCTCCCTATTCTGGGAAAGTCTGTACTTTATTTTTAATGGCTTTGAGATGAAACTTAGAGGACACCATAAAGAGAGACCTTTCCAAAAGGTTTTCCTTCCCCTTCGTCCCCTCCTTTATTACTTCTCTTTGCATTAAATGTAATGCTAAGCAATAAACAGATACCCTCCTTGATGTTCTGGCCCTCTGCCTGACAGTCTTCCTCTGTGCCGGTGGCCCCGGAAACCTGGCCAGGGCCCTTGGAAGGGCAGCGAAGACAAAGGGCTTCCTGAGCTCCGTGCCGCTCTGACTTCATGTATGCCTCTCACCAGGGCAGAAATCACATGTCCATGATGACATCTGATCTTAACGCAATGCTTACTTTGGGGATCTTATGGGGGCAGGTTTCTGCTTTTCTTTCCCTTTCCTTTCTTTTTTTTTTTCCTTCCTGAAATAGAAACAGAAAACAAATCAGCACGATTGCTAAACAAATGGATAAAGGCAAAGAATTTGCTAATCTTAAATTTGCTCCCTTGCTACCAGTTTGTATCCTAGTAAGAGACCCAGATCTTGGTGTATCTTACTTAGAACAATAGAGTAATAGGACAACAGGTTCAATCTGTTTATTCCATCTGCTTCTCACAAGAAGGAAAAATATATTACCCAGAAGTTGTCAGGGTTCTATGGAGATTTTCCCAAGAATCTCCCATCAAAATACCCACTTGGACCCATACTCTTTCTGAAGTAGTTCCAAGAGCAGTACACAAAGCCTCGCGGATGGTTTGGCCAGCTGCCTGATCTCAGTGCTCATGGCTTGTTCTGGGTCTTGTTGGCAGGTTTAAGCATGATGAAGCAAGGCAGGGGCTTAGAGTTCTCTATTAGCACAGTGCAGTTTCCCACGGATCTTTTCCAGGGTTCTCTCAGTTATCCCATGGAAGGTTAGCCTGGGGCTCCCTGTAACCTTTGTCCCTTCTAGATGTTTCTTGCTATAACTGGCACGATGCCCTTTGCAGGATTTTATGTTTAGACTTCCTATGCCTCCTAGCAGAGAGCAGAAATTAACTAATTTCTACGTAACAGTTCACTGCCAAGATGACTACTGTGCATATGTAGGTCCTGTGGAAACAAGGACTCTGGGGTAGCTCCCATTTCCTTGCCTTTCGCCCTGGGCAAGCAGGTTGGGGATGCTGCTGTTCATGAGAAGCCAGGAGAGCCTGATGCTCCAGGCACTATATGGAAAGTGTCTGAGGTGAATGAGACATGGCACTTGAGACTCCTCCTGGACTCAGAATCCAGCACTGACTGATGATGGAAAGGCAAAGAGTGGGGTAGAACTTGGATCTCTGGGACATGTACTAATATCTACAATCTAATGCGTAGCTCCCCAACTTTTAAGGTAAAAGCCAAACTCATCTGTGTGGTGTTAGACAACCTTGGAGTGCATGTGGGTCATTTAGGATGTTCTCCGAGAAAACACAGGTGGTGGGTGGGGAAAGTAGTGCAGAGAAGGAATTAAAGCTAATAAAGGGGGTATGATCTAGCTTGTTCTGCTGTGCATGGGCAAAACTTAGCCCTGCTGCGGGGTGGTGAGAAATGATGTAGAGGACACACTTGGAAGCCGTACCAGTGAGTGGAGAGGTGAGGGTCCAGAACAGCCAGGAGGGCAGAGAGATGTGGATTTCCTGGCGCATCCAGATGGCCACACTCTTGACCAGAGTCTTGACTGAGGTCAAGACTTGACTGAGTCTTGACTAAGGCTCTAGCAATGACAGAAAGCCCCAGATCCAGAAGGATGAGTGCTGGCAGGGCAGCCTGAAGTGGCAAAGGCCTGGGGACCAGGGCAGGGCACCACCAGCCTCTGCTGAGCATGTCTCACTGGATCCCTGTGCGGGCAGGACTCCGGGACTTTTCAAGCCTTAATTCAGGAAGACCAAGCTATGAAGGGCTTTGCGTTTGGGGAGATGATATTTCTAACAGGGTGTGTTCGGTATTGTTATGTAAAGGGGCTGATAAGCGGTAAGCAGGAAGGCCCGCCACCATTGGACTGGGCCACAGGGACCACGTAATGAGTACCCAGATGTATAGTGTGCTCCCCACACGGCTGCTTTGGCTCTCTTTCCAGGATGTCCTGTGTGTTTTCTTGGTCTTCACCACATCCTTGTGAAGTACCACCCACTGTTCTCTTGCCGGCCAGGAAGTCAGGCTCAGAGAAGTTCAGGAACTTATCTGAGGCCACAGCCTTTTGTTGTGTTCTGTGTTTTGTGGTTGTTCTATCTCAAATCTTCTTTCTCTCAAGCAACCCTCCCACCCTCTCATGCCACTAACTTGTTGGAGAGCCTGTAGAATGTCCCATTTTCCAAATCGGGTTGTCTCCTCCCGGTGGCATTTCACTTGTTTCTCCAGCCCTGAATTGTCTGTGAATTGGGAGTTAGGTCTGAAGGCTTGTTAGATGCAGGTGTACTCAGTGGGCAACACTGATTTCTAGCTGGTCCTACAGATGGCAAGCTGCATACATGGGGAGTCTGGATGCTAAGATTGATCCATGCGTTCTCGAGGTGACCACTGAGCCATCCATGGCCAAGCTACTCCTCCCTCACCCCCTGCCAAGCAGTGAGCAACCCATGGAGTGATACTTTAAAAGCCAGTGCTCCTAACCATAAGGCAGTGGAACTCTTTCAACCTCAAAGTTGCAAATTGGTGTCCACCATGACAAATCTGATGCCTACGAAAGGACTGAGCTTGTTCTGACAGGGGGTCTCAGGCCCTCTTTTAAAAATAAATGGAGGGGTGCCTGGGTGGCTCAGTTAAGCATCCGACTCTTGATCTCACTCAGAT
Source organism: Enhydra lutris kenyoni (assembly GCF_002288905.1). Classification (NCBI taxonomy): domain Eukaryota; kingdom Metazoa; phylum Chordata; class Mammalia; order Carnivora; family Mustelidae; genus Enhydra; species Enhydra lutris. The sequence continues at coordinate 53,898,341 of NW_019154088.1, forward strand.
CCCAGTCTTACCGTCATGAGTTCAGGCCCCGAGTTGGGCTCCGTGCTAGGTGTGGAGCCTACTTAAAAAGTAAAAATAAATGGAGAAGGGGAGGGCTGGGTCCCCTTTGCATTTCCCTAGACCTGGCCCTCATAGAAACATTAGAACCTTATCTTTTCAGGTTCCATGTGGAGGTAACAGTCAGGCCCTTGGGACCACAGAGGTTGCACCCTGAGGTCAGTCTAGGGATGTTAGCACAGAGCCCAGGACACTGGCTAAGTGGTTGGAAGGGCTCCTCCTTTCTCACACTTACTCAGATTCATTCCAGATGATGCTTCATCTCATGCCAGCTGCTGCAGGCCTCAAACAAGCAAAGAAATTTCCAGATTCCTCTTCCAATTATGTCAAATGGGTCTATTACGCAATCAGATCAGGTGGAGCCCCAGAACAGATCCCAAAGCCTCAAGTGATTTGATGATATTCCCACGATCTCTGTTTTCATTAACCCTCTACCTAGTCTGCTGAGCTGCTCTGCAATATCCAGGTGTGTCCTGGGGGCCAGAACTCAGCAGGGGAACCCCAGGGCTGAATTGTTGCTGCTGCTAACCTGAGCCCCGGAGGCGGACTCCTCTGGAAGGGCTAGTCACTTTCCCTCACCCTTGCTACATTTCCTTGATACCCAGGTCCAGGGGAGAAGTTCATGGGCCCTTCCATTCCAAAAAAGTGACATCCAACGAACTAATCATCTTCACTCTAAAGGGCAAGCATGGGGGTTTGGAGTATGTGACGGCAGGGCCAATCCACCTGGAAGAAACTCTTAATCTCCTTCCCCCATTCACATGTCCTGCCAGGTCAACAAAGGACACATGGAAATATCCCTAAGAGAGAAAAGAAGTTGCCCAGACTTTTGGTCACATTTCTGATCTTATCTTGTTTCTGGAGGGCAGGAAAGAAGTCTGCAAGAAGGAAAGAAGTTTTAAAGAAAAATATTAAGGCTAAATGAGGAGACTGTGAATAGCAGATAACTGACAGATGCCATAAGGTGTCTGCTTCTCCTTCTCACTCTACCTTTGTGGTCTCTCTCTCAAATAAATAAATAAAAACTAAAAAAAAAAAAAAAAAAGAAAGAAAGAAAGAAAAGAAAAAGAAAATGATTTAGTTAGGAAGATTTTTTTTTTGCATTTGGAGGGACAGGGTCCTAGGAAACAATGCCATGAGGTCAGGTCCAGAGCCCAGGGAGTGGCCAGTGCAAAGACAGTGGGGTCAGGCCATGGAGCGGTCTAGAAGTGGGGGTAGAGTTGAGATCCTTTGAAAAGAAGAGGAATCCTTATTTTGGGAGAACTCACAGCTTCCATTCTTGTCAAATGTTTTCTGAAACTTCCAACCCCCTAGGGAGCCAAATCCCTTCAAAGTATATTCCTATTCAAAACACTTCTTTCTTTATGAATTTTATCATCCTGATCACCATGATTAACGTGATTATTATCCACTTTTGGTTATTTACAAAAATAACTAACATACAATGAGCTCTATGTGGTAGACATTCTAGACAATTTCTTAAATACATTACCTCATTTAATTCTTGCAACAACACTATGATGGCAGTCTGGTCATTACTCCATTTTACCAATGTGGAAAAGGAAGTTTGAGGAGTCACGTGGTACCTATTAACCAGGAGATGAATTCAAGTGCTCTGACCAGCCTAGAATCCTGGCTCTCTCTCTTACTGTGTAGTAAATTTTCATTCCTGAAGGTAGTGATTATACTCTGCTATCCCTCACCCCTGCCCTCTGAACACTCAATGCAGAGCCCATAACAGGTCCTTGTAAGTGTTTCTGGAATGAATGGACATCTTACCTGTACTCCACTGCCCTGTCCCCCTTCTGCTCCAGACTCTGTGGAAAACACTCTGGGTTTCTAATGAGTGCTACATCTTCAGAATAACATAAAAAAGTCCTTCAATTCTCCTTACTATTTCTCTATGTCTCTGTATAGTAAAAAGGAATAATAATAGTTCTTACAGGGTTATTATGAAAATTAAAGCTCCTAATGAGTTTCATTATAGGCACAAAGAGGAAGAAGAACAGTGACCATTTTGGATCTCACAGCTGTTGATCTGTGATTGCCTTTATTGTGATGTACATTGTGAAGACTCATGCAAAGCATTTCTAGTCCCTCCATTTGAAGACCATCTTGGATGCCAAACCTGCTTTGTTAAAAGCCAAATTGTTGTTGTGGGCACGTGTGGCCTGAGGAGTGTCGCATGCCCCCTCCCTAGAGAGCTGAAGGGCAGCCTCCCTTCCCCTGGGTCAGTCTCCCACCTGCGCAGCGGCAGTCAGTGCTTCCATCCCTGACCACTTCACCACGGCTGCAAACGAGGGCATCTATTTTGGGGAGGTGGAGAACTTCTCACAAAGAAGGTGAAGGAGTGTTCCCCTCCACTCACAGCCTTTAAATGGAGATGGGCCAGCCTCCTGGAAAGCCACTATAGACCACTATATCCTGTGTCCTAATGCCCATGATGAGGCATCACAACAAAAGAGATAAAAGTCAGTTGTGTTGAGACTATAAAACGGAGTAAAAAGTCTCCACAGAGCCAGAAAGACTACCAAGTGGTGGCTCATGCTCCCCTCATAAGCAATCCTTCGCTCAGGGCTCCTCCAGTAGAACAAATGAGCTTGAAATGAGGTTTGACTGATGGTCCATAAGGCCCCCTTCCTTCAGAAGTTCTCATTTTGAGTTTCACTTGGGCCCTGATTTCCTCTGCTGAGAGAGTAGCTGGTTTTCTGTTTTGTTTTTTCATGTTTCCTTCTTCTCCAGGGTAGCTCAGAACAAGGTAACCAATGCCGAGGGCTGTCAAGGGGTAGACTGGGCCACCAAGAAGCCTGTGTTGTAGCTCCTTCTGGAACTAGTGATAACTGTTCCCATTTTGTTGACCCCTCACCACTTGCAAGGCTCTGTGTCAGGCACTTCAAGTAACCTAATTTAGAGGCAGTAGACTGAGTAATTAAGAGCTTGGACTAAGGAGCCAGCTGCCTGCTTTAAACCCTGCTCCCATCACTTTCTGGTTGTGTAACTTACTATTTCTCTATGTCTCTGTAAAGTAAAAAGGAATAATAATAGTTCTTACAGGTTTATTATGAAAATTAAACAAGTTAGTCTGTGTAAAGCACTACAAGAGGGCCTGGCATGGTGGGTATCTATAAATGTTCATTAATAATAGGAATAATAATTATTAGAGAAATAGAAACAAAAGCTTGCCACTCTGAAGCAGGCAGTTTTTATTTCCAGTTCAAAGATGAGGAAATAGTGGCTCAAAGCAGTTCCCATGCTAGTAAGAGTTGGGAGTCTGGATTCTAAACCTTGGGCTTCACCTGTAACACCTCCCTAGGCCTCAGTTTCCTCAACTGTAAAATAAGGGGGCAAGATGGGCTCCCAGTTTCCTCTGGAACCTCAACAGTCTATAATCCCACTGCTTTCTACTCCTGTGTTCTCCACAGTTTCTCTTTCTAAGGGTTTTCTCCCTTCCCACTTCAAGTATATGCCCCAGATCTCCCTTGGTCTAAAAATTCTGTGCTGGAACTTCCTTCTGTGACAGCTTCGGTGTTCTTTGCTCTCTTACCTGTAAGGCCCAGGTCAGGACGTATAGAGACCATGCCCACTAACCTGCAGTCTTCTTGCTCTACTGCTCCGCTGTGGGGACTCTCCTGAAGGTTAGGGATGGCTCCCTTCCATCTGAAGCCATCTGCCTTTTCTTAGTTCTTCCTGACTCAGCGTCTTTGCAGTATGAGATATGTCAAAATGTAATGATCTACAATGATTGCCAGAACCCTGTACATTTGGCAGATCTCTTTCTCTCTCCTCTCAAAAACATAAAGTTTCATATAGTTCATAACATTGTGCCATTTTTTTATTCCCCAACTCAACATTATGTACTGGAGATCTTCTGATGTCAATCACTAAGAACTTCCCCATTATTTTTATTGCTATGATTATTTCAGTATGGATGCACATAATTATTACCTTATTGATGAACCCGAAGGTTGTTTTCAATTCTTTGGTTGCAAATAGTGTTTCATTGAACCATCCTTGGATATGCTTCTTTGGGCATACTCAGTAATTTTCTAGAGTAAATGCCAAGATGGATTTGTTGGGTTATAGGATGTTGTATTTTAGTAGATTAGTTTTCTTTATTTAACTGCCACTTTAAAAAAAAATATTTATTTATTTGAGAGAGAGAGAGTGAGAAAGAGAGCATGAGAAGGGAGAAGATCAGAGGGAGAAGCAGACTCCCATGGAACTGGGAGCCCGATGCAGGACTCAATCCCAAGACTCTGAGATCATGACCTGAGTCGAAGGCAGTGGCTTAGCCAAATGAGGCACCCAGGTGCCCTTAACTGCCACTTTTTAGCTCAGCCCAGCTCAAATCTGGGATTAAAATGTGTTCCTAGTAGGGAGGCTCTTTGAAGATCCTACTTCAGCAGCCTGTGATTCACCCTAAGCTGATTTTGTGGCTGCCCGACCTCTGACCAGAGTACTTCATTATCTGAGCCTTTGCTTTTCATGTATTTCATTACTTGTTTCAGCAACTTCAGCCCAGATTTCCCCTATGTCTGGGTCTCTGAACCCTGCACCAGCATCCCAGAGACTTCCAACACCTACCTATTGGGATTTCCGCCAATCACTCTTCTTATATCCTCCCCCAGCACACTGGCCAGGATGGACTCACCAGCACTTGCCCTCTGCTTTGACCTTGACTTGTAGGATTCTGATCTCAACCAGCCTTTTCCCTTAGTCTAATGTATTGGTGTCACAGTCTCCATTAGAGTCCATATTTCTCAGTTTAGTTGTGATCTTAATACCCTAAAATGACCCCCCCTTTTTTTTTTGGGTCCTCCTGCTCTATCCCAAAGTTCTGTCTGAACTCAGCCACTTCTTAGCCTGGTGGTTATTCAAGCCTACACACTGTTATTATGTTTCACAATATCACACAATACTGATTATATTCCATTACTAACTATGAATCTGTCTTTTTCCCTCAGTAAGAACTTCTTTTTTTTTTTTCTTTTCCCTATTCTTTGGTATTCTTCAAGTCTAGGTCTTTGCCATCTTATTCTTTCTAAGCATTTCTTCAATATTTTCCTACTTTTACTTACCTTAATAGACTTAAATACAGTTTATTCCTAAATCTACATATCCAGTCTTCACCCTTCCCCATGTTCCATTACTGCATTTCCAATTGTCTGCATAACACATCCATTTGGATGTTTCCCATCACTTCAATTTCATTATGTCTAAACCCAAGAGAACCATCTGTTACCATCCTCACCCCATCTGTTCCCTTTCTAGTTTTCCCTCTTTCTGTAAATGACATCATATTTTCCTGATCACCCAGACTAGAAATCTTGGAATTATGTCTGACTTATTTCTTTTTTTGCTTCTTATATACAATCCATTATTGAATTCTACTGAAATTTTCTCCTTTGAAAATAACTTTGTGGGTGACTTCTGGTTGATAAGTGGATGTGTACCTACATTTATCTCTGTTCCTTTCTGAAATATAAATAAAATGTCAGTAAGGTTATGTTTTTACAAGCAGAACCCCATGCAAGACAGAAAAAGGAGAAAACCAAAACTTGGAAAGTATGTGGATGAATAACTTGTTAGGCACACCTTTGAAAAAGCTAAACTATAAGCCAAGAGCAAAAAAGACCATAGAAGCATCTCAATTTTTACATCACTGAGCAACTCAGTGGCCCAGAAACTTGGAGGTATTTAGGTACATCCTGAAGTAGGGAGGAAAGCAGGGCTAAAGAGGTGGATAATTTGAAAGCCTGTTAAGACAGTTCGATCCCTAGTTGCCCCTCCTTAATTAATACTCCCCACCCCACAGAAAGACTAGTGATTTATCCTCTGGAATAATGAGTTTCTGCCCTAGGGACACCAGTAACTGTTACAGATTGATGCTGTACCAAAACCAAGGTGATAAATTAAAAGTTTATATACTGAGGGCTGAGACTTTTGGTTCCTTTCCCCTGCTAGCTCCCAGAGCTCAAGCTTCTCTGAGGTAGGAAATGGAAGGTATCTCTCTGGGGATCCTGACTAGCTCAAGAGAAAAGACCTAGAGATAGTGACACCAGAGAGGTTCCAATGACATGGCCTGGCCATTTCATCTGCCAGGAAGACTGCAATCAACAAACACATCCAATCATCCTTTTAGTGCCCCACTCTTAGATTTGAACAGACAGAGAAGGAATGCCAGACATTTGAAGAAGACTTTAATATGAAAGACAGAAAATAAAACAAATGAAAAATAAAATGAAGGAAACAGAGACCATACAGGGAGAAAAGCTTGGAGGAAAAGACCAACCTCTTATCATTTTCACATTTCAAAAGTCTGGGAGAATATTTTACATAGATGAACAAGATTACAGATGTTAAGTTAAAAAAAAAAAAGAAGAGGAGGAAGGAGAAAGAAAAAAAATTCAGTGAGCAGAAAAGAGCTCTTGGAAATGTCATAGGAGAAAAATGTTTTTAAAACTCCATAGAAAGTTTGAGTAATTAGTTGAAATTTCTGCAAAATATGAAGGAAAAAGGTAAGGAGAAAGAAAATAGGGAACAATAGAGAGCAAGAGCAGCAGCAACAGCAGAAGACATTTCAGAGCAAGTGAGCAAGAGAGAGAGAGAGCAGCAAGAACAGAGGAGAGGAAGTTATCAAAGAAATCATTTATGAAAATCTCCCAGAACTGAAGGACCTGAGTTGCGAGCCTGAAAATGTCCACTGAATGTGTAGCACAATGGATGAAAGCGCTAAGTTGTCATGGTGAACCTTCAGCACTCATGGGACTGAGAGAAGATCCTAAAAGCTTCCACAGAGAAAACTCAAATTCTAAACAAAGAATCAGAAAGGTACCAAACTTCTCTATGGGATTGTCAGAATCTAAAAGACATCTGCACAATGTTTTCAAATTCTGAGGGAATAAGATTTCCAATGCTGAATTTTATACCCAATCAAACAAGTACAATTTAAATATGAGAGAATGAGAAAAACCTTTGCAGGCATGCCATCTCTCAACATATTTACCTGTGCAACTTATTAGCTAACATGAATCAAGTACTTGTTAAATGGCCAAGCACCTTGGGTGCATTCTATATATGATCTCGATCCTCATCCTAAACCTGTAAGATTGGAACTATTGGGATTGCCATTCACAGCTGAGGGCATGAGGCTCAGGGAGGCAAGAACTTACTCAACAACACACATGAGAAGTAGGGTTGGGATTTAAACTTAGTCTGACTCCTGGGTCTATGATTCTGACCACTGTGTTATGTAGTACAGGAAGAGCTAACTTCTCCTCATTGACTCAAATCCATGAGGTCTTTTTTGGTAACAGTTCAGTGTGCATCTTGCTACTTTTTTTTCATGTTCACATGAATATATGACATACATATATGTACATATATATATGAAAAAAGCCATATATATTTATAAAAATAAAAATATATATTTATAAAAAGGAAAAAAGCCACATATATATACATATATGTGTGTACGTGTATGTGTATATATACACACACACGTATGTGTATATGTATATATACATACATGCACACACATATATGTATATATATGTGGCTTTTGCCTTCTTATAAATAAATAAATAAATATATATATATACATATACACACACATATGTGGCTTTTTTCCTTTTTTAAAAAAATGACCATAGTACATGCTTTTATTTATTTCACTTTAACATTTATTGAATGCACATTTTGTGCATTGTGCCAAATTGTGCTACATTGTGCCAAAGTGCTTGGCACTTTGCTGGGTATTGGGATCACATAAACAGGAAATAGTTCCTGCTTCTCAGGAGCTTCTAGGTTAATAAATTGACTATCTTGGCTTATTGAGAGTTATTATCATAAAATACTGGGTTTTTATTTTTTAAATAATCAGAGTATAGTCCATATATTCAATGTTAAATTTTATCTAATCCAAGCTTTTCTTTGATTTAGACACCACTTTACACTCTTGAAATATCATTGCCTCTTTAGTATGAACATCCGGTATTCTTAAATAATACAACAAAAATCCTGTCTTTGAATTTTCAGGTTTTTGGATTCTAGGGAAGTAAGTCTACACAATGTATGCATTTAATCAGCCTGTCTGCCAACCCTCTTTTCTTAAATGCCATCCTCCCCATGGCCTCACACTGTGCCGATTTCATATCATTTCCTTGGCCATGTGCCAGATTCCATGTAAGTTTTTTTTTGTTTTGTTTTGTTTTGTTTTAAAGCTCTAGATAATGTTGTCTAGGTCGTTTGTGTGTCTAACTCTTGGACTGGTGACAAACTTTACGGTCTATTCAGCAGAGATATTGCTTCATCACTTCACCCCTGAAAGTATAAAACAGTAATAACTAAGAAATAAAGCCTGTTTAGTCAAAGACAAATTGTTGGCTCAGGATGATGCTTGTTTGCTGAGTGTAGCAAAGAAAAAGTAGGCAGTGCTTACATTTGATTTGTCTCGAGAACTGCTAAGCTTCTCCTTGTATGTGTTGAATCAGAGCTATTTTTTTTTTTCTGACAAAGTTGTAGTTTATTTACCAAGAAAAAAAATGCTATTTTTTATTTTAAAATTTAAGTCAAGTATTGTCATAGTATTGTCATAGTAGTGTTAAATTAAAAAGGATGGCTTCCATTCAGAGGGTTCAATATACACATTATTGATCAAAATTAAACAGAGATTAAATTATATCTTAGAGAAATTATATTCGTTACTTAGTGTTTATGTTCTGTCTTTTTGCAGTGAATACAAAAATCTTGTTAAAAGCCACTAGGCACCAACTAAAGAGACATGTAAAAATATTAGAAATATATCATTAATTCTGTATCTGTTGCTTGTCCTTTGTTAGCGATATGTAGTATGGCCATAGGCAGTTCAGCTGCCAAATTATTTTTAAATGATCCAAAAGAAGAGTGCTGTTTAAACATCTGTCCTAAAAACAGTCATGAGCTTTTCTTTTCTTTTTTTTCCTTTGGGAGAACATTCTAGTTGGTAAGTTTATTACCTTTCAAAATGTGCTTGGCACCTGCCTTAAACAGCACAAATATATTGTGCACATCTTTAAGTTATTTTAATGGACAGAAAAGACTTAAATTTTAAACCGAAATTAAGGCCTCTTAGAAAACTTATCCTGGCTCTCTTTTATAAAGCTTATGAAAGTGAATTGAATGAATTAGCAAAAACAGGCACTGAATTAATAACATTTTATAGTAATAAAACTGTATTTTGGTCTTTCTTCCAAGAATCAGAGCTATTTTTACTGGAATGTGAAGACTGTCGTCTGTTTGGAATTACTTGTCTTGGAGGTAACTGGCCACCTTTAAATCTGGGCACACTTCCTCATTTGCAATCTTTATCCTGCATAGCTTTCCTACAGTCTTGAATTTTATGTGATGAAAGGAGAAAAATTATGAGTGTTAAACTATGGTCGAGAGTAAGATCATAGATCAGCCTCTAGTTCTTTATCTGTAGAATATGGTATTATTCCATATTCTATTCTATTATTCCATCCTCTTTGAGGTCAGGGAATACATCACGTCCCCCACACAAGAGTTGAAATACGATCTCTTCATCATGACTGAGGTTCTAGCATCTGGGAGTGTGTTGACTGGCTGTCATCCATGCTAGGGGCTGCTGGGAACAACTGGGACAGCAATTCACAAATGATTTGTGAAGAGGAGTGAGTACCCTAGAATTGCAACAATTTATTCTTTTTTTTTCTGATCAATTTTACTGAAGTATAGTTTACAGGCAATGAAATGCATACATTTTATGTATGTATCTCCCCCAAGAGTTCCCTTGGGCCCCGTCCTAGTCATTCTCCTCTCCATGCCCCACACCCCAGTCTCAGGCAACCGCAGGTCTACTTTGGTGGCTGTGGACTAGATTTGTAACTTCCAGAATTTCTTCTCTTCTGTGTTTGTCTTCTCTAGTTGAGCATAAGGATTTTGAGATTCAACCGTGTTGCTGCATGCACGAACAATTTATTCCTTTTTGATGTGAAGTCATATTCCACTGTCAGACTATACCACAATTTATTTATCCATTTGCCCGTTGACAGCATTGTTTTGAGTAGTTTCCAATCATTGGCTGTGATGACTTGAGCTGTTACGAACATCTGCGTACAGGTCTTCGTGTGGGCCCAGGTTCATGTATCTTGGGTAAATGTGTAAAAGTAGAATTGCTGAGTCATATGTTGAGTGTATATTTAATTTTTTAAGAAACTGCCAACTAGGCTTTCAAAGTAGTTTTACTATTCTACATTTCCACCAACAATACATGAGAGTTCTAGCTGTTCTGTGTCCTTGCCAACATTTGGTATTTTCAGCCATTTAAATTGTAGTCATTCTAGTGGGTGTGTGGTGCTTCTCATTGTAATCTTAATTTGGATTTCCACTTGCTTACTTTACATCCATCTATTTCTTTGGTGAAATATCGGTTCAAATCTTTTGTCCATTTAAAATCTTTGTTATTGCTCATTAAGATATTTTGGTCTTCTTATTCTCTAGTTCTAAGTGCTCTTTCTGTGTTTTGAATACAAGTTTTGGTTTGTTTTTATAAAATTTACACCTTTAAAATATTTTCTCCCAGAGTGGGCTTACCTTTACATTTTCTTAAGAGTATCTTTTGAAAAGGAATAGTTTTTAAACATCAATGAATTCTAATCTTTCAAATTTGCTTATGGTTTTTGCTTTGTGTATTCTGAAAAACGTTTGCCTAACTGTTCTGCCACTTTTTAAAAACCTTTCCTTCTAATGATCAAAATGAATTATTCAGAGATGGTACAACTATGTTCTTAGAAAGACCAGAGGTATCTGGGTGGCTCAGTTGGTTAAGCATCCAACTCTTGGTTTCAGCAAAGGTCATGATCTCATGGGTCCTGAGATCACCACGTTTGGCTCTATACTTGGCAGGGAGTCTGCTTCTCTCTCTCTTCTTCTCCCTCTGCCCTTCCTCCCCTCTCTTTCTGTGGAATAAATAAATAAATCTTAAAAAAAAAAAAAGAAAAAGAAAAACCAAGGCAATAAGCATAATAATTAAAAAAGCTTGGGATGCCTGGGTGGCTCAGTCATTAAGCATCGGCCTTCGGCTCAGGTCATGATCCCAGGGTCCTGGGATCGAGTGTGACATTGGGCATCTTGCTCAGCAGGTAGCCTCTTGCTCCCCAGGTCATCCTTGCCCCCCCCCCACGCTTTGACAAACAAACAAATAAAATCTTTAAAAAATAATTACAAAAGCAAATAATAAAATTAAATAAGGTGACCAGAATGAGACAGAGATCACAACTTTCTGGCATTAGGGAGCTGGCAGGAAGGTCCACATATTTCAAAGGGGTGACTCAATGAACTATTTACACAGCTGGGGGTAGGGTTAAGCTCTCAGCATCTAACAATAGCAGAAAGACTGGTCTTCAAGCGTCAAATTCTAGAACCCACAAAGGTTTCTAGCTATACAAGATGTCCGTCAGATGGGACTATGGTCTTTGGTAGAGGAATACAGCCACTGTCAGTCAACCCATGACCCATCAGGGAGGGAGTCAGGAATAAATAATTCAATCTCTCTCCTCCCACCCTGTGAATCTTCAGCCGTTGCCTCCCATTGGTCAAAGTCACCTGAAGCCAGGTGGTAAGGAAGACCAGCTGATGTAATCAACAAAAATCAGCCTCTCAGAACTGACTACTGGTTCATTAGCACAGAGAACTCAAACTGACTAGAGGGAAATCCCATCTTCCAATGTAATGGAACACTGACTGTGGAATCACTTCTCCCTCAGGCAGGATGCTTTACAGGACTATTAAATTCAAAGTTGCAGCATCAAGGTAAAGAGCCAAAACTCCTTACCTGGGCTCTTATACCTAATAATGAGAAAAGCTATTACCCCTTTCAGCCCTCCCTTCTTAGACACAAGCATGATAGCTGGGAGGAATTGGCCCTGTATATTTGCTTCTGGTTTACTGTGGATACTTTATCTTGTAGGAAGGCACCCCACTACAGAAGTAGACCCTGGGCTTGGCTTTCAGAAATTTCAACCCTGCAGCTATGGAGAGATATGGTTTCATTCAGAGCAGTCATGGGGACTTTCTGATAACTTAGGCAGGATTAGAACTGCAGAGCCCTGAGCTCATCAGTTTTTTTCTCCAAGCTCTTCGGCTCACTTACAAGGAAACAGCCCCATGGTCCTTATATTATATTTCCACTAAAATGTTCTAGAGCAACTACTACTTGGTCATCCAAAACCTTTACCTTCTGTAGGGACTTGACTTCAGGTGACTACAAACAGTACTGGGTGACGAGTCTGTCACTCTGTGCCATACTGTGTCCCTTTGACCTATGGAAACATGGCCATCAATGCCTTTAAATCAACCAATCAGAGAACCAATGCCAGATTCCCATCCTCACCCTCTGTTCTCCTGGAACTACTTCTGGTATCAATAACTTTGTCAATGAAGACTTAGACAGGAGAACAAGGTCCCTATGAGAATGACAGGATGACGGATTTATCATAGGACTTAGACATTACACAATTTTGGGGGGTATCCGTGGTAGTGCCTCTTCAGCCTTTCCAGTTTAGAGTGACTTGTATCCAACCGTGACAAACATTCCTGCCCTCCAAACCCAGCCACTAGAGGAAACGGTTTTGATCTCCTTCGGTTTGTTTCTACAGCAAAGTCACTGACTCTATCTCAATGAGCTAAAAGCTCACTGTCTTCTTTTTCCTCTTTCATCCTGTTACATGTTAGTGAATCCATTCTTTCATTCAACAAATTATTTTTTAGGCACCTACTGATCTAGGAGCTGGAGGTACATTACTGAAAATAAATTGGCTAAAACCCGCATGCCCTACAAAGCTTGCATTCTAATAAGACGCTAAACTAGGAAATTCAGTTGTTATGTAGGTTGGAAGATGAAGGGAAGGGGCTATTGAGAGGGAGACGGCCTGCTATGCAAAGCCCCCAAGTTGCCCTTGGCCTTGTTGCTCTCGCTCAAGAGAGCAACCTTGCCTGGCATGCCTTGCCTTCCACTGCTCTCCAACACTAACCCCATTTTCCTGTGTCCTTTCTCTCTGCTCTTTCAGCAAGCCTTGTCTTTCCTAAAATCGAGCCTCCCCGCCCCCGCAGCATTTCAAGGGGGGGTGGGGGGGCGCTCCCAGTGCCTGTTGAGGCCTCCCTTTTTGATTCCGGGCTGTGACGCCTTCTCAAGCTAAGTTTTCAGCCTCATGTATTCCCCGCACATCTCCTCCTGCCGCCAGACCCCTCCCGCCTCTCTCACACGCACGCAACATCAATGGTACTGTCACTGTTTCTGATCCTGATTTGCAAATTTCTATTTTCCATGGACTGAATCTTGAGCTGGGTGAGCGAAGAGAAGCAATATCTCACGTCACCAAAAAACGTGTCAGGTTGCCAGAGCACAGAGAACGTGCACAGTTGGGAAATATACATGAGAACGGCTGCAGAAAATAGACTGAGGCCGGGCAGGGCACTGATTAGCAAGCGGGTGTCACGTATTTTCCCCGGAGACATGAGCAGGTGTCATCCCCTACCCCCGGCCTCCGGGATGGAAATGTAACTGAAGCCCTGGAAACTGTACCCCACAATGGTGAATGATGCTTTGGGTCTCGTCTAATGCCGTCACTCAGGGCGATTGGGGGTCAACACTGCTCAAGAGTCCATTAGGGGGTGGTGGGGAGTGGGGCTGGTGTGGAGCTGACTCTGGCGCCCTCGATTGTTCCCCTCACCCCCACGTCAGCCCTCAGCAGTCCTATCATTCCTGTGGGAGTCTAGGAGAAGGTTTCCAGGCAAGGGGTTGGGGGCAGGTTTAGGCTTTCTTTTGAATAATTTCTAGTCTGACTGATTTTCACGGTGGAGGCAAATTTCAACTCCGAAGTCAACGTTCGGAAAATTCTACTGGGCATCTAAGGAAACAGTGTTAAGTCCTAAGTACAGGCTGCTTTCCTATTAATAGTTCCTATTAACGTCTGTGGAGTACTTTTAGCAGTTGTAAAGCCCCTTCTTGTTCACAGCCCTGGGATGCTTCACAGATGAGAGATAGGCTCAAAGAGGTCGCATAGGAAATAATGGGGAAGACTTGGGACCCAGACATTCTGACCCCAGAGCCTGTGCTTTCAATACCGCAGCCTACAACATTTTGCCCATTAGACTGCAACATATTTGCAACCATTCTTTCTGAGACTATTGTTTTGCCTGGGAGTTTATTTATAATTCTGGTGTGATGACAATCCTCCTGTGGAACAGTGGGAGGCAGCATGCTTTATTGTAAAGAGCAGTAGATTAAAACTCTTGAGCCCTGAATTTGAGTCCCAGTTTAGCCACTAGATGGCTGTGGGACCCTGAGCCAGCTTGTTAACCCCTCTGGTCTCAGATTCTATTAAACAAGGGGCTCAAATTTGATAATATTTGTACTGTTTTACAACTCTCAAATTCTTCAGTAAACCCCATCCAACTAGGGAAAACCATGCGGGAGCCCCTGAAGACAGATTCTCTGAAAAACATGCTCATGTTCAGAATGTCCCATTAGGGCTTGACTTCTAGAGAGTCAAATATCTGAACTAAGAGCCCTGATATCTGAATGGCCATAACTTTGTTTCCCTGTTTTGTTATCTAGCGCTATGTTGGCTGGGCTTAGCTGGGCAGCTCTTCTGCTCCCTCTGGGGTCGATTACATGGCTGAAAGCATCTGGGGGGTTAGGTGGGGCTGGAATGTCCAAGGTGGCGCCACTCACACACGGGGGCCCGAGGTTCTGACTATTGGCTAGAGATGTCAACTCTCCTCCACTTGTCCTTCCAGCAGGATAACCCTGACTTCTTTTTGTGAGAAATTTAGGCTTTGAAGAGGATGAAAACACAAGTTGCAAAGCCTCTTTAGGCTTTAGCCTAGAAGTCACATAGCATCATCTCGGCTGTACTCA